>NC_052338.1:16721973-16801973 GCF_016432855.1 Salvelinus namaycush
TGGACTCCCCTAATCTCTGTCGGCTGGTAGTACTAATGTTTTGTGTGGAAGTATGTGTCGCTATAAAATGAAGGTCTTTGTACTGTGCACGCCAAAACGTTCCCGTGAATAAACCTTTTTGACTATTTTAGCTGGGCCTCCGTCTGTTTCATTCGACCAGGATCTTACAAATTCTGGTTTGCAGACTGAGTAATATAATTAAATTGGGTTATGTACCCTGAGAACATAATTCTCTTAACACAGGCTTACAATGGTGGCAAAAAACAACATTTGAGAGGGCGCTGACCCTAGTGCTAGAGGGGGTATGCAGCTGGAGGTTGAATGTTTGAAGGGGTACGGGACTATAAAAAGTTTGGGAACCACTGCTCTAGGGTGTCTAGATGGAATTTATATTTGTGGTCCTGGCAACTGGACCTTTTTTGGAACACCATTATTTATGTCTTACTGAGATTTACTGTCAGGGCCCAGGTCTGACAGAATCTGTGCAGAAGATCTAGGTGCTGCTGTAGGCCCTCCTTGGTTGTGGACATTTGACTTCAGATTCTAGTATGGTGAGGCCGGGTGCTGCAGACTGTTCTAGTGTCCTCGCCAATTTGTTGATATATATGTTGAAGAGGGTGGGGCTTAAACTGTATCCATGTTTACCCCATGGCCCTGTGAAAAAAAATGTATGTGTGTTTTGCCAATTTTAACCGCACACTTGTTGTTTGTGTACATGGATTTTGTAATGTTGTATGTTTCCCCCCCAACACCGCTTTCCATACATTTGTATAGCAGGCCCTCATACCAAATTGAGCCAAAATATCTTTTGAAATCAACGAAGTATGAGGAGACTTTGCCTTTCGTTAGTTTTTTTGTTTGTTTGTTAATTAGGCTGTGCAGGATGAATATGTGGTCTGTCGTATGGTAATTTGGTAAAAAGCCAATTTGACTTTTGCTCAGTACATTGTTTTCACTGAGGAAGTGTAAAAGTCTGATGTTAATGATAATACAGAGGATTTCCCCAATGTTGCTGTTGACGCATATCCCACGGTAGTTATTGGTATCAAATTTGTCTCTTTTGTGGATTCGGGTGATCAGTCCTTGGTTCCAAATATTGGGGCTAGATGCCAGATGTAAGGATGATGTTAAAGAGTTTAAGTATAGCCAATTGGAATTTGTGGTCTGTATATTTGATCATTTCATTGAGGATTCCATCAACACCATAGGCCTTTTTGGGTTGGAGGGATTGTATTTTGTCCTGTAGAATCCAGTGGGTTCTGTTAGTCTTTAATAGTTGATTCTAAGATTTGTATTTGATCATGTATATGTTTTTGCTGTTTGTTCTTTGTTATAGGGCCAAAACAATTGGAGAAGTGGTTTACCCATACATCTCCGTTTTGGATAGATAACTCTTCGTGTTTGTCACACCCTGACCATAGAGAGCCTTGTTATTCTCTATTTTGGTTAGGTTGCGGTGTGACTAGGGGGGATGTTCCTATCTAGGTTATTATTTCTATGTTGGCCTGGTATGGTTACCAATCAGAGGCAGCTGTTTATCGTTGTCTCTGATTGGGGATCATATTTAGGCAGCCATTTCCCCACTGGTTTTTGTGGGATCTTGTTTCTGTGTAGTTGCCTGTGAGCACTGCTTGAGCGTCACGTATCGTTTATTCTTCTTTGTTGTTTTTGTGAGGTTCATTTGATTAAACATGTGGAACTCTACGTACGCTGCGCCTTGGTCCGTTAATTCTACAAACGATCGAGACAGAAGATCCGACCACACCAGGACCAAGCAACGTGCCCAGGAGGAGATCGAGGAGAGAATATCCTGGACTTGGGAGGAAGTCTTGGCAAGATACGAAAGCCTGCCGTGGAAACAGACGACAGGGGAGAAGGGAGGACAGTGACGACGCCGGGGATCGCGGCCAGGTAGAAAGCCCAAAAGACAGTCCCCCCAAAAAATATTTGGGAAGGGGCACACGGGTGGGTCGGCGGAGCCGAGGAATGAGCCAGAGACCATCAGGGAGTCGAAGGAGGAACTCGATGAAAGATTCCGGAGAGAGGTGGTGGCGATGAGAGTGCTGCAGAGCGGACGTGCTGAGGAGCGTGACACCAGTCCGGTGTCATCTGCACCAGTTTCACGCATCTGGCCTCCAGTGCGCCTCCCCAGTCCGGTACGTCCTGTGTCTCCTCCACGCACTCGCCCTGAAGTGTGTGTCACCGTTCCGGTACAATTTGTGCCGGTTCTACGCACCAGGTCTCCAGTGCGCATACACAGCCCAGTACGTCCTGTGCTAGCTCCCCGCACTCGCCGTGCGAAGTGTGTCATTGTTCCGGTACAATTTGTGCCGGTTCTATACACCAGGTCTCCAGTGCGCCTCCACAGCCCAGTACGTCCTGTGCTAGCTCCCCGCACTCACCGTGCGGGGTGTGTCATCGTTCCGGAACCATCTGTGCCAGCTCTACGCACCAGGTCTCCAGTGCGCCTCCCCAGTCCAGAGCTTCAGGCGAGGGTCCCCAGTCCAGAGCTTCAGGCGAGGGTCCCCAGTCCAGAGCTTCAGGCGAGGGTCCCCAGTCCAGAGCTTTCGGCGACGGTCCCCAGTCCAGAGCTTCCGGCCACGTTTCACAGTCCGGAACCTCCTGAGACGGTCCACGGTCCGGAACCTCCTGAGACGGTCCACGGTCCTGAACCTCCTGCGACGGTCCACGGTCCTGAACCTCCTGCGACGGTCCACGGTCCGGAACCTCCTGCGACGGTCCACGGTCCGGAACCTCCTGCGACGGTCCACGGTCCGGAACCTCCTGCAACGGTCCACGGTCCGGAACCTCCTGCGATGGTCCGTGGTCCAGAACCTCCAGCTCCAGGGCAGGAGCCTTCCTCTGCGTCGATGCCCAGTCTGAGCACGGCGTCCAGTCCCGCTCCAAGGCCGGAGCCTTCCTCTGCGCCGATGTCCAGTCCAGGCACGGCGTCCAGTCCCGCTCCATGGAAGGAGCCTTCCTCTGCGCCGGTGCCCAGTCCATGCACGGCGGTCATCTCAGCTCCATGGCCGGAGCCTTCTTCGGCGCCGGTGCCCAGTCCGGGTGCGGCGCACAACCCAGCTCCATGGCCGGGGCCCTCCTCTGCGCCGATGCCCAGTCCGGGCACGGCTTTCTACCCGGCTCCATGACCGAACCTGTGGTCTGGGCGGGGGCAAAGACCCGCACCAGAGCCGCCACCAACACTAGTCACCCCCCCTACCCTCCCCAGTTGGTTTCAGGTTTTGCGGCCGGAGTCCGCACGTTTGGGGGGGGGGGGGGGGTACTGTCACACCCTGACCATAGAGAGCCTTGTTATTCTCTATTTTGGTTAGGTCGGGGTGTGACTAGGGGGGGTGTTCCTATCTAGGTTATTATTTCTTTGTTGGCCTGGTATGGTTCCCAATCAGAGGAAGCTGTTTATCGTTGTCTCTGATTGGGGATCATATTTATTGTTGTTTCTGTGTAGTTGCCTGTGAGCACTGCTTGAGCTTCACATATCGTTTATTCTTTCCTGGTTGTTTTTGTGAGGTTAATTTGATTAAACATGTGGAACTCTACGTACGCTGCGCCTTGGTCCGTTAATTCTACAAGCGATCGTGACAGTGTTGTTGTATGTTTAGTGTTTTCCAATTTTCCCAGAAGTGGTTACAGTCTATGGATTCTTCAATTATATTGAGCTGATTTCTGACGTGCTGTTTCTTCTTTTTCCGTAGTGTATTTCTGTATTTTTTTTGTGATTCACCATAGTGAAAGCTCAAGTTTTCTGGGTCTCTATGTTTTTGTACTGCCAAGAGATGAGCTATAGGTGTACTTACCATAGGAGTCCCCTAAAAGCTTACCATTGACTATGTACATACCCAGCGTGCAACAGAGCTGCAGGAGTAGTGACCCGCTTTTGTTGATTATGTTGTCGTAGTTGTGCCGAGGGGAGGATGTGGGGGAGGGAATGCTGTCACCTCCAGGTGTCTGCCTATTTGCTGAGGGTGTCGGGTTCTTGTCCAGTTCTGGCATTTATGTCCCTGGGCCTGGAAAGTGTTGATTAGTTGTTTTTCCCCTTTATTAAAGTATGGGGATTCTCCCCTCTTTTACGCTGCTGCTACTCTCTATTTATCTTTAACAAAATAAAAAACAAATGTAACCTTTATTTAACTAGTTATCCAATTGGTAGTAGTTACAGTCCAGTCCTGTCTCATCACTGCAACTCCCGTACGGACTCGGGAGAGGTGAAGGTCAAGAGCCATGCGTCCTCCGAAACCCAACCAAGCCAAGCCGCACTGCTCCTTGACACAATGCCCATCCAACCCGGAAGCCAGCCGCACCAATGTGTCAGAGGAAACACCGTACACCTGGTGACCATGGCAGCATGCATGGTCACTAGTCACAGTTGTGATACAGCCTGGATTTGAACCAGGGTGTCTGTAGTGCTGCCACTAGCACTGAGATGCGGTGTCTTAGACAGCTGCGCCACTCAGGAGCCCCATCTATACATGGTCACTTTAATAACTCTATCCTACCTATATGTACATATTACCTCAATTACCTCAACTAACCGGTGCCCCCGCACATTGACTCTGTACCAGTACCCCCTGAATATGGCCTCGCTATTGTTATTTTACTGCTGCTCTTTAATTATTTGTTACTTTTATTTCTTATTTGTTTAGGTATTTTTCTTAAAACTGCATTGTTGGTTAAGGGCTTGTAAGTAAGCATTTCACTGTAAGGTCTACACCTGTTCTTTTCGGGTCATGTGACAAATACAATTTGATTTGATTTGCCATTGGCTTGGGCTAGTGTAAGAGTGAGGGTTGGGCATGTTTGCCTACTCACGGCCTGGGCTTATGTGGGACTTTCATGTTGAGGGCCTCAACATGAAAGCGTTTGGCGTTTGCGGGAGTGGGGGGCATGGGGTTGGCAGGAGGAGCACAGGGGTATCTCTCTCTCTCTCTCTCTGTCTCTCTCTCTCTCTCTGTCTCTCTCTCTCTGTCTCTCTCTCTCTCTCTCTTCTGACACATAGCAGAGTAATAGGTGGTCCATGTGTCAGTGTTGGCAGCGGGTGTTGAGTTGTCACTATGAGACACAGGTGGCTTGGCAAGGTGCTGGAAACAATGCAGGCTCCCTGGTGTTTCATAGCTGGTACTGTTTCGACCTGTTCTTTAACTGGGCAGCTCACAGCCAAATCCCTTAGAAGCCACAGGCCTAGATCCAGCCACAGCCATAGCCCCTCTTCCTCCACATTAGAGAGGTGTTGTTCCCTTATACCCCTGGGCCAGGATGACCCTGTCTCATCGGACCCACTGGATGTGCCTTAGGCAGACCTACAGTACAGGGTCAGGACCACCACTCCAGGACCACCCATCCAGGACCACCACTCCAGAACCACCACTCCAGGACCACCCATCCAGGACCACCACTCCAGGCTCCACAGAATCAAACTCACACCTGGCAGAATGGGGCATTGCTCTATTATTTAAAATAGCTTATAAAAAAAATGTGAAGCTTGGCATGTTCACCAGTGTATGCTATCTGGCCTCATATCACTCAGTTTATCTGAGCTGAGGGCTTGTTCACTGATTCGCTCTCCCACTAATAAAAGCTCACAACCTGCTGGTACATAGTTAACCTCTGGGTTAACTCTCCTCCACCTCTCTTGCCTCTGCTGCAGTTGTAGACTTTGGGTGGCAGCCAGCATGCCCTCTTGTGCCCATCCGCTCACCCACCAACGACCAACGCTGGCCCCATACTGACATACTGAAACATCAGGGCATCTGTCTGTTTGTCATCAGGGTGTCTGTATGCCAGTCATGTTTGGAACGGGGGCGCTATGTTTGGAACGGGGGCGCTGGCCCTTTAAGGCTGTGGGAACGAGGACATTCACACACACACAGACACACGCACACAGACAAGCAGCGCGCACACACACACACACACACACACTGCTACAGCCCGTTTTTTCACACATTCCTGAGGAAGGCATATTGAGATCATTAACACAGCTAACTACAATGGCTCTTTGTACGGGAGACGGAATTTGGGAAGGAGCCAAATTGCCTTGAGTGCATTTGTGTGTGTGTGTGTGTGTGTGTGTGTGTGTGTGTGTGTGTGTGTGTGTGTGTGTGTGTGTGTGTGTGTGTGTGTGTGTGTGTGTGTGTGTGTGTGTGTGTGTGTGTGTGTGTGTGTGTCTTTTTGTGTGTGCATGTGTCTGCATATCCCAAAATATTTGAGTAAGAGATACAACCTATTTTATTTTAGCGTGCAATTTGTTTCTGTATTTCTATATTTCCATTGCAGTGTTGTGCATCTCATCATCTCCACATGTCCTCATCCTGTCTGTGTGTCTCTTCTGGTCTGTGTGCAGGTGTTTGCAATTTTAAGTGTGTGTGTGGTTGCACTACGTGTGTGTGCGTGCGTGCGTGTGCGTGTGTGTGTGTGCGTGTTCAGAGTGTATGTGACAGTGGCGGGGTGGATGTGTATTGGGTTACAGGGGAACACATTAGCAGACAGACACTCTGAATACGGTGCTCTTGTTTCCTGTGAGGATGCTACAACCAGCCAGGTCGTCCGTGATACAAGTCAGTATTAGACGTCCATCCATGTCTGAAGATGTCGGAAGATGACGTAGAAACCGGCCAATAGGGGCAACAGTGAGCGCTGTTAACTTCAAGGGGGTTTCAGTTTTGCTAGGGCATTGGGGATGGTGGATGGGTGTAAGGATCTGTCCCAGACCGTCCTCCATCCTCCCCTGTCTCCTATCCCCTCCTGTCCTAAAAACAATCCCCCCATCACCTCATCCTCCTTATCCCATCTCTGACTCTCTCTCACCGCATGGGGCCAGACAGAGGGAGAAGGGATGAAGGGAGCAGAGCGAGGGAGGGGGGAGCGAGGAAGGAGAGAGGGAGGGTGGAGAGAGAGAAAGCATCCCGCCAACACATTATCCCCCTCTCTTCTCTTCTCTGCCGGGAAAAAGGTTGAAAGTGTCCGTCTTTCATCAGCTCATCATCATCCTCTACTGTCCTGCATTATTAATCATCTGGTTACTGTAATCAAAAATTCTTATTTATTTGGGCGAGGAAGAGGCAGTAAGTAGCTGTAGCTTCCACATACACAAATACTTCCTAGTCTTGAAGATGAGATGCCGCTGCCTACCATGTCCCCTGGGTGGGTTCAACAGCGCTGCTATCTCAGTCACACACACACACGCAGTAAACACACACATACACATATGCATGCACAAACAAAGTTATGGAATAAGTGTGTACGTACAGTACCAGTCAAAAGTTTGGACACACCTACTCCTTCAAGGACTTTTCTTTCTTTTTTACTATTTTCTACAAAACGATGAATAACACATATGGAATAATGTAGTAACCAAAAAAGTGTTAAACAATCAAAATGTATTTTATATTTTAAATTCTTCAAAGTAGCCACCCTTTGCCTTGATGACAGCTTTGCACACTCTTGGCATTCTCTCAACCCGCTACATGATTCCATATGTGTTATTTCATAGTTTTTATGCCCAGCCAGTCCCAGATCCTCGGTCTACATACCGGGTCTAAATACCACCACAGACCGAAGCTGGCAAAAACTGCACTCAATGAGCTGTATTCCGCCATAAGCAAACAGGAAAACGCTCATCCAGAGACAACTCTCCTAGTGGACTTTAATGCAGGGAAACAAATCCGTTTTTCTATCAGAATGTTAAATGTGCAACAAGAAGGAAAACAATTCTAGACCACCTTTACTCCACACACAGAGATGTGTACAAAGCTCTCCCTCGCCCTCCATTTGGCAAATCTGACCAAACTCTATCCTCCCGATTCCTGCTTACAAGCAAAAATTAAAGCAGGAAGCACCAGTGACTCAGTCTATAAAAAGGTAGTCAGTTGAAGCAGATGAAACTAAACTACAAGACTGTTTTGCTAGCACAGTGTCACTTTAGTATGAAGGATCGGGAGACAGGCACAGGAATGCGTAATAGTTTTTTAAATTATACCCAAATTACAGTGTACTGTGTAAAGGCACAGGGATGAAGACCAAACAAACACCATACAAAACACAGGGTAGAAACCCAAACAAAAGAGTACAAAAGTACAAAATAACACAAATGCACAATGATTAACACATGGGACGAGACCTGTAATCAAAACCTGTAACAATAATCGAGCAGGCAATGGTAAACCAAGGGCACACTTATACAATAACTAATTACTGGGAATAGGGGCCAGGTGTGCGTAATGAAAGGGATCTGGAGGAATCTGTGACAGCACCAGCAGCGCAACGAAACCGGCCACAGGAACGCAGTTTCTGCAGCTGCCGAAGTTGCATCTTCGTTGGACGGGCCAGTTGCTGCTGCCGAAGTTGCATCTTCGTTGGACGGGCCAGTTGCAGCTGCCGAAGTTGCATCTTCGTTGGACGGGCCGGTTGTGGCGATGTCAGACGGCCCAGTTGCAGCTGCCGAAGTTGCGGCGGCATCGGCCCGAGCAGTAGTGGTGGCGTCGGACGGATCGATTGTGGTGGCATCGGACGTGCCAGTTGCAGCTGCTGAAGTTACGTCGTCAGACGGACCGGTTGTGGCGATGTCAGACGGCCCAGTTGCAGCTGCCGAAGTTGCGGCGGCATTGGCCCGAGCAGTAGTGGTGGCGTCGGACGGATCGGTTGTGGTGGCATCGGACGTGCCAGTTGCAGCTGCTGAAGTTACGTCGTCGGACGGACCGGTTGTGGCGATGTCAGACGGCCCAGTTGCTGCTGCCGAAGTTGCGGCGGCATCGGCCCGAGCAGTAGTGGTGGCGTCGGACGGATCGGTTGTGGTGGCATCGGACGTGCCAGTTGCAGCTGCTGAAGTTACGTCGTCGGACGGACCGGTTGTGGCGATGTCAGACGGCCCAGTTGCAGCTGCCGAAGTTGCGGCGGCATCGGCCCGAGCAGTAGTGGTGGCGTCGGACGGATCGGTTGTGGTGGCATCGGACGTGCCAGTTGCAGCTGCTGAAGTTACGTCGTCGGACGGACCGGTTGTGGCGATGTCAGACGGCCCAGTTGCAGCTGCCGAAGTTGCGGCGGGGCCGGACGGACCAGTCGCAGCGTTGTCGGACAGGCCATTCCCGCTGTCTCCCACGGAAACATGCATGAGAGAATCAGCTGTTCTGGACGACTGTGTGATCACGCTATCCGCAGCCGATGTGAGTAAGACATTTAAACAGGTCATCATTCACAAGGCCGCTGGACCAGACGGATTACCAGGACGTATAATCCGAGCATGCGCTGACCAATTGGCAAGTGTCTTCACTGATATTTTCAACCTCTCCCTGTCTGAGTCTGTAATACCAACTCCAATACTCCAATTTGCAATCTCTATTGCACTCAACACTGCCCTTTCCCACCTGGACAAAAGGAACACCTATGTGAGAATGCTATTCATTGACGACAGCTCAGCGTTCAACACCATAGTTCCCTCAAAGCTCATCACTAAGCTAAGGACCCTGGGACTAAACCTCCCTCTGCAACTGGATCCTGGACTTCCTGACGGGCCGCCCCCTGGTGGTAAGGGTAGATAACAACACATCCGCCATGCTGATCCTCAACACGGGGGCCCCTCAGGGGTGCGTGCTCTGTCCCTCATGTACTCCCTGTTCACTCATGACTGCACGGCCAGGCACAACTCCAAGGAAATGAGGACCGAGCACGCCTCTATTCTCATCGTCTGGGCTGTAGTGGAGCAGGTTGAGAGCTTCAAGTTGCTTGGCGTCCACATCACCAACAAACTAACATGGTCCAAGCACACCAAGACAGTCGTAAAGAGGAAACAACAACCTATTCCCCCAAAGGAGACTGAAAAGATTTGGCATGGGCCTCCGACCGCAAGGCCCAGTACATCACTGGGGCCAAGCTTCCTGCCATCCAGGACCTCTATACCAGGCGGTGTGAGAGGAAGGCCCTAAAAATTGTCAAAGACTCCAGCCACACTAGTCATAGACTGTTCTCTCTGCTACCGCATAGCAAGCGGTACCGGAGCGCCAAGTCTAGGTCCAAGAGGCTTCTAAGCAGCTTCTAACACTCCTGAACAGCTAATCAAATGGCTACCCAGACTATTTGGCCCCCCGGACCTGTAAAAATAAAGAAAAACCCTTCCCTTGAATGAGTAGGTAAGTCCAAACTTATGACTGGTACTGTACATATCCTTGAACTTTTTAATACACTACATGACCAACATGCTCGTCGAGCATCTCATTCCAAAATCATGGGCATTAATTTCCCTTTGCTGCTATGACAGCCTCCACTCTTCTGGGAAGAGGACATGGGACATAAGGGCTTCCTGTTGACTTCAACTTCCTGTTGAATTTGCAGACGTGTTGCTGTGCGTTTTGCTGCCAACTTTACTTTGCTAGCTGACAACTTTACGTTTTGTTTTTTTCTTTTTAATTACCGTTTATATTTTTAGTTTTTCCCTCGCAACTTTTTTCCTCATTCAACTTTTTCACTCCGGACGCTTTATCTGGACATGGTTCGTCAGCACCTTCAACAGCCGAAGCTAAGTAGTAACATTAACATGATGTCTTCTAATTGCAGTCGCTGTACTCATAATATACAGGAGAACGATCGCCTTACGGCGAGGATAGCTGTGCTACAAGCCCAGCTTCAGACGCAATCGTTAGGCAAGGGTAATTTCAGTGTAGGAAAGGAAGAAACAGCGTCTGTGCCACCAGTAAGTACAGATAGTAACGTTAGTATAAATCCCCCCGCACAGTCCCCGCAGTCGGACAACTTTCTCATGGCTTCTGGAGGGAAATGCTGTAGGAATGCTCAACTGGTGTCGCTCATTCAGCCGACAGAAACTTTCAACCGGTTCTCCCCATTATGTAGCGAGTCGGAGTCTGAGGCTGAGTCTTCTCTTGTCTCTACTCCTCCCGCTACGGGGTCTGAGACGCCGAAGGCTCCAACCATTAGCTCTGACAAATTGAAAACCCTAGTCATTGGCGACTCCATTACCCGCAGTATTAGACTTAAAACGAATCACCCAGCAATCATACACTGTTTACCAGGGGGCAGGGCTACCGACGTTAAGGCTAATCTAAAGATGGTGCTGGCTAAAGCTAAATCTGGCGAGTGTAGAGAGTATAGAGATATTGTTATCCACGTCGGCACCAACGATGTTAGGATGAAACAGTCAGAGGTCACCAAGTGCAACATAGCTTCAGCGTGTAAATCAGCTAGAAAGATGTGTCGGCATCGAGTAATTGTCTCTGGCCACCTCCCAGTTAGGGGGAGTGACGAGCTCTACAGCAGAGTCTCAGCACTCAATCGCTGGTTGAAAACTGTTTTCTGCCCCTCCCAAAAGATAGAATTTGTAGATAATTGGCCCTCTTTCTGGGACTCACCCACAAACAGGACCAAGCCTGACCTGCTGAGGAGTGACGGACTCCATCCTAGCTGGAGGGGTGCTCTCATCTTATCTACCAACATAGATAGGGCTCTAACTCCTCTAGCCCCACAATGAAATAGGGTGCAGGCCAGGCAGCAGGCTGTTAGCCAACCTGCCAGCTTAGTGGAGTCTGCCAATAGCACAGTCAGTGTAGTCAGCTCAGCCATACCCATTGAGACTGTGTCTGTGCCTCGACCTAGGTTGGGCAAAACTAAACATGGCGGTGTTCGCCTTAGCAATCTTATTAGGATAAAGACCTCCTCCATTCCTGCCATTATTGAAAGAGATCGTGATACCTCACATCTCAAAATAGGGTTACTTAATGTTAGATCCCTCACTTCAAAGGCAGTCATAGTCAATGAACTAATCACTGATCATAATCTTGATGTGATTGGCCTGACTGAAACATGGCTTAAGCCTGATGAATTTACTGTGTTAAATGAGGCCTCACCTCCTGGTTACACTAGTGACCATATCCCCCGTGCATCCCGCAAAGGCGGAGGTGTTGCTAACATTTACGATAGCAAATTTCAATTTACAAAAAAAAAAATGACGTTTTCGTCTTTTGAGCTTCTAGTCATGAAATCTATGCAGCCTACTCAATCACTTTTTATAGCTACTGTTTACAGGCCTCCTGGGCCATATACAGCGTTCCTCTCTGAGTTCCCTGAATTCCTATCAGACCTTGTAGTCATAGCAGATCATATTCTAATTTTTGGTGATTTTAATATTCATATGGAGAAGTCCACAGACCCACTCCAAAAGTCTTTCGGAGCCATCATCGACTCAGTGGGTTTTGTCCAACATGTCTCTGGACCTACTCACTGCCACAGTCATACTCTGGACCTAGTTTTGTCCCATGGAATAAATGTTGTAGATCTTAATGTTTTTCCACATAATCCTGGACTATCGGACCACCATTTTATTACGTTTGCAATCGCAACAAATAATCTGCTCAGACCCCAACCAAGGAGCATCAAAAGTCGTGCTATAAATTCTCAGACAACACAAAAATTCCTTGATGCCCTTCCAGACTCCTTCTGCCTACCCAAGGACGTCAGAGGACAAAAATCAGTTAACCACTTAACTGAGGAACTCAATTTAACCTTGCGCAATACCCTAGATGCAGTTGCACCCCTAAAAACGAAAAACATTTGTCATAAGAAACTAGCTCCCTGGTATACAGAAAATACCCGAGCTTTGAAGCAAGCTTCCAGGAAATTGGAACGGAAATGGCGCCACACCAAACTGGAAGTCTTCCGACTAGCTTGGAAAGACAGTACTGTGCAGTACCGAAGAGCCCTCACTGCTGCTCGATCATCCTACTTTTCCAACTTAATCGAGGAAAATAAGAACAATCCAAAATTTCTTTTTGATACTGTTGCAAAGCTAACTAAAAAGCAGCATTCCCCAAGAGAGGATGGCTTTCACTTCAGCAGTAATAAATTCATGAACTTCTTTGAGGAAAAGATCATGACCATTAGAAAGCAAATTACGGACTCCTCTTTGAATCTGCGTATTCCTCCAGGGCTTAGCTGTCCTGGATCTGCACAGCTCTGCCAGGGCCTGGGATCGGGAGAGACACTTAAGTGTTTTAGTACTATATCTCTTGACACAATGATGAAAATGATCATGGCCTCTAACCTTCAAGCTGCATACTGGATCCTATTCCTACTAAACTACTGAAAGAGCTGCTTCCTGTGCTTGGCCCTCCTATGTTGAACATAATAAACAGCTCTCTATCCACCGGATGTGTACCAAACTCACTAAAAGTGGCAGTGATAAAGCCTCTCTTGAAAAAGCCAAACCTTGACCCGGAAAATATAAAAAACTATCGGCCTATATCGAATCTTCCATTCCTCTCAAAAATTTTAGAAAAAGCTGTTGCGCAGCAACTCACTGCCTTTCTGAAGACAAACAATGTATACGAAATGCTTCAGTCTGGTTTTAGACCCCATCATAGCACTGAGACTGCACTTGTGAAGGTGGTAAATGACCTTTTAATGGCGTCAGACCGAGGCTCTGCATCTGTCCTCGTGCTACTAGACCTTAGTGCTGCCTTTGACACCATCGATCACCACATTCTTTTGGAGAGACTGGAAACCCAAATTGGTCTACACGGACAAGTTCTGGCCTGGTTTAGATCTTACCTGTCGGAAAGATATCAGTTTGTCTCTGTGAATGGTTTGTCCTCTGACAAATCAACTGTACATTTCGGTGTTCCTCAAGGTTCCGTTTTAGGACCACTATTGTTTTCACTATATATTTTACCTCTTGGGGATGTTATTCGAAAACATAATGTTAACTTTCACTGCTATGCGGATGACACACAGCTGTACATTTCAATGAAACATGGTGAAGCCCCAAAATTGCCCTCGCTAGAAGCCTGTGTTTCAGACATAAGGAAGTGGATGGCTGAAAACTTTCTACTTTTAAACTCGGACAAAACAGAGATGCTTGTTCTAGGTCCCAAGAAACAAAGAGATCTTCTGTTAAATCTGACAATTCATCTTGATGGTTGTAAAGTCGTCTCAAATAAAACTGTGAAGGACCTCGGCGTTACTCTTGACCCTGATCTCTCTTTTGACGAACATATCAAGACTGTTTCAAGGACAGCTTTTTTCCATCTACGTAACATTGCAAAAATCAGAAATTTTCTGTCCAAAAATGATGCAGAAAAATTAATCCATGCATTTGTTACTTCTAGGTTAGACTACTGCAATGCTCTACTTTCCGGCTACCCGGATAAAGCACTAAATAAACTTCAGTTAGTGCTAAATACGGCTGCTAGAATCCTGACTAGAACCAAGAAATGTGATCATATTACTCCAGTGCTAGCTTCCCTACACTGGCTTCCTGTTAAGGCAAGGGCTGATTTCAAGGTTTTACTGTTAACCTATAAAGCGTTACATGGGCTTGCTCCTACCTATCTTTCCGAGTTGGTCCTGCCGTACATACCAATACGTACGCTACGGTCACAAGACGCAGGCCTCCTAATTGTCCCTAGAATTTCTAAGCAAACAGCGGGAGGCAGGGCTTTCTCCTATAGATCTCCATTTTTATGGAACAGTCTGCCTACCCATGTGAGAGACGCAGACTCGGTCTCAACCTTTAAGTCTTTACTGAAGACTTATCTCTTCAGTAGGTCATATGATTGAGTGTAGTCTGGCCCAGGAGTGTGAAGGTGAACGGAAAGGCTCTGGAGCAACGAACCGCCCTTGCTGTCTCTGCCTGGCCGGTTCCCCTCTCTCCACTGGGATTCTCTGCCTCTAACCCTATTACAGGGGCTGAGTCACTGGCTTACTGGTGCTCTTTCATGCCGTCCCTAGGAGGGGTGCGTCACTTGAGTGGGTTGAGTTACTGACGTGATCTTCCTGTCTGGGTTGGCGCCCCCCCTTGGTTTGTGCTGTGGTGGAGATCTTTGTGGGCTATACTTGGCCTTGTCTCAGGATTGTAAGTTGGTGGTTGAAGATATCCCTCTAGTGGTGCGGGGGCTGTGCTTTGGCAAAGTGGGTGGGGTTATATCCTTCCTGTTTGGCCCTGTCCGGGGGTATCTTCGGATGGGGCCACAGTGTCTCCTGACCGCTCCTGTCTCAGCCTCCAGTATTTATGCTGCAGTAGTTTGTGTCGGGGGGCTAGGGTCAGTTGGTTATACCTGGAGTACTTCTCCTGTCTTATCCAGTGTCCTGTGTGAATTTAAGTATGCTCTCTCTAATTCTCTCGTTCTCTCTTTCTTTCTCTCTCTCTGAGAACCTGAGCCCTAGGACCATACGTCAGGACTACCGGGCATGATGCCTCCTTGCTGTCCCCAGTCCGCCTGACCTTGCTGCTATTCCAGTTTCAACTGTTCTGCCTGCGGTTACGGAACCCCTACCTGTCCCAGACCTGCTGTTTTCAACTCTTAATGATCGGCTATGAAAAGCCAACTGAGATTTATTCCTGATTATTATTTGACCATGCTTGTCATTTATGAACATTTTGAAAATCTTGGCTCTCTCTAATTTTCTCCTTCTCTCTTTCTTTCTCTCGGAGGACCTGAGCCCTAGGACCATACGTCGGGACTACCGGGCGTGGTGACTCCTTGCTGTCCCCAGTCCGCCTGGCCTTGCTGCTATTCCAGTTTCAACTGTTCTGCCTGCGGTTATGGAACCGCCACCTGTCCCAGACCTGTTGTTTTTCAACTCTTAATGATCGGCTATGAAAAGCCAACTGAAAATTATTCATGATTATTATTTGACCATGCTTGTCACTTATGAACATTTTTGAACATCTTGGCATAGTTCTGTTATAATCTCCACCCGGCACAGCCAGAAGAGGACTGGCCACCCCTCATAGCCTGGTTCCTCTCTAGGTTTCTTCCTAGGTTTTGGCCTTTCTAGGGAGTTTTTCCTAGCCACTGTGCTTCTACACCTGCATTGCTAGCTGTTTGGGGTTTTAGGCTGGGTTTCTGTACAGCACTTCGAGATATTAGCTGATGTACGAAGGGCTATATAAAATAAACTTGATTGATTGATTGATTGATTGAAGGCTTTCCACTAGATGTTGGAACATTGCTTTCATTCAGCCACAAGAGCATTAGTGAGGTCGGGCATGGATGTTGGGTGATTAGGCCTTGCTCGCAGTAATCTTTCCGATTCATCCCAAAGGTCTTTGATGGTGTTGAAGTCCGGACTCTTTGCAGGCCAGTCAAGATCCTCCACACCGATTTCGACAAACCATTTCTGTATGGACCTTGCTTTGTGCAAGGGGGCATTGTCATGCTGAAACAGGAAAGGTCCTTCCCCAAACTGTTGCCACAAAGTTGGAAGGACAGAATTCACTGGAACAAAGGGGCCTAGCCCAAAACATGAAAAACAGCCCCAGACCATTATTCCTCCTTCACCAAACTTTACAGTTGGCATTATACATTCGGGCAGGTAGCGTTCTCCTGGCATCCGCCAAACCCAGATTCATTTGTCGGACTGCCAGATGGTGAAGCATGAATCATCACTTCAGAGAATGGTGGTAAGCTTTACACCACTCCAGTCGACGCTTGGCATTGCGCATGGTGAGGCTGTTCAGCCATGGAAACCCATTTCAATGAAGCTCCTGACGAACAGTTCTTGTGCTAACGTTGCTTCCAGAAGCAGTTTAGAACTCGGTAGTGAGTGTTGCAACCGAGGACAGGCGATTTTTAAACGCTACGCGCTTCAGCACTCGGCGGTCCCGTTCGGTGAACTTGTGTGACCTAGACGTTTCCACTTCACAATAACAGCACTTACAGTTGACCGAGGCAGCTCTAGCAGGGCAGAAATTTGATGAACTGACTTGTTGGAAAGGTGGCATCCTATGACGGTGCCACGTTGAAAGTCACTGAGCTTTTCAGTACGGGCCATTCTACTGCAAATGTTTGTCTATGGAGATTGCATGGCTGTGTGCTCGATTTGATACACCTGTCAGCAGCGGGTGTGGCTTAAATATCTGAATCCACTAATTTGAAGGGGTGTCCACCTACTTTTGGCCATGTAATGTATAAAGAAAAAATAGACATAACTATCCCTTTTCTCTCCAGAGCTGTGGTGAGTTGACTGTCCTTGTCTGTCTGTCCCCTTCCATCATCTGTGGTACACTGAGTCTGTCATTAGGGCTGGGTCATCGAGAGGAGAGGCTGTGTCTGTGTGTGTGTGTTTGTGTGTGTGTGTGTGTGTGTGTGTGTGTGTGTGTGTGTGTGTGTGTGTGTGTGTGTGTGTGTGTGTGTGTGTGTGTGTGTGTGTGTGTGTGTGTGTGTGTGTGTGTGTGTGTGTGTGTGTGTGTGTGTGTGTGTGTGTGCTCCGTTCTGCGTGAGAACAGTCCTCCTGTTTGTACCGCAATGGCTTCTCATACGATGAGTACATGACATCTCACACCATTGGAATCTCTGGAGCATCTCTGGAGCATTACGGTCAGAACCCACACCTTAAAATACATCTGATGAGTCCAAACAGACCAGTCCCAAACGCGATCATAACACCCTGAGGTCTAGTGACTCAGCACTCCTCATCCACCTCATCATCAGGGCCGAATCCAGACTGTGAGTTTTAGTGAGGTCCGGAAGGATAAACAGAAAATTGCAAATTTACTGCGTTTCTATACAATTATACATCTTTTAAATGCTATTTGGAGAACAGCAAAAACAAGCAAACATCACCTACAAACACATAGCCTATTAGCTATACAATTGTAACGTTTACCTCTGAAAGGGGGGAAATATGAGAAATTATACATTTTTAGAACAGTTTTGTTTGCATTTTGATTGCATTTTAATGTAGGCCTATCGGGAAGATAAGCCATGTGGAGATGTTCATATTGAAACATATATATTTTTAAAGTTCCCTTCATAACATTAGCGCAGATTTTATCACGGGACCTCACACGGGGCCCGACCCCATGTTTGTGAACCACTGACCTCTCTCTCTCTCCTCTGCTTCCTCCTGCATGCATTGCAGCCTGCTTCAGCCTCAACACTGAGCGCCACATCACTGTAGCCTACACAGTAGCCTACTCTCTGTAAAGCAAAGTTATTATGAGAATGCTCCATTTAACGTTAGCTTCCTACTTTATCCTTCTAGCTGGCTAAGTAATACTAGCCAGAGCCCTTCAATGTTACGTGATTAAAAGTCTCTGCAGGCAGCTAGTCACCTGACTGACATATCTTTAAGCAACTATTTCCTGCCAGTTATGCAGTCATTCTCGGAGAGGCAGGCTGAAGTTACAGGATGGTGGTTAATGTGCTGCTAAATTCGGGAGACACAGGCGAACAAAATGAACAAACAGTCTCTAGTCATAATTAGATGTTCATCCATGTTTCTCAAACGCAACATTTAGAAGTTGCAAATGTCAAATTTCAAAGTGTTTCAGTTTAGGAATTAACTCCATATTTTATATCCTGGTTAGGTCCCACACTAAGACATTGCAGCATTTCCTAGATAGGTCCCACATGGGTAGGTCCCACACTAAGACATTGCAGCATTTCCTGGATAGGTCCCACATGGGTAGGTCCCACACTAAGACATTGCAGCATTTCCTGGATAGGTCCCACATGGGTAGGTCCCACACTAAGACATTGCAGCATTTCCTGGATAGGTCCCACATGGGTAGGTCCCACACTAAGACATTGCAGCATATCCTGGGTAGGTCCCACACTAAGACATTGCAGCGCATCCTCTGGATAGGTCCCACACTAAGACATTGCAGCACATCCTCTGGATAGGTCCCACACTAAGACATTGCAGCACATCCTCTGGATAGGTCCCACACTAAGACATTGCAGCACATCCTACGGATAGGTCCCACACTAAGACATTGCAGCATTTCCTGGATAGGTCCCACATGGGTAGGTCCCACACTAAGACATTGCAGCATATTCTGGATCGGTCCCAGTCTAAGACATTGCAGCATATTCTGGATCGGTCCCAGTCTAAGACATTGCAGCATATTCTGGATCGGTCCCAGTCTAAGACATTGCAGCGCATCCTCTGGATAGGTCCCACACTAAGACATTGCAGCACATCCTCTGGATAGGTCCCAGTCGAAGACATTGCAGCATATTCTGGATAGGTCCCACACTAAGACATTGCAGCACATCCTCTGGATAGGTCCCACACTAAGACATTGCAGCGCATCCTCTGGATAGGTCCCACACTAAGACATTGCAGCACATCCTCTGTATAGGTCCCACACTAAGACATTGCAGCACATCCTCTGGATAGGTCCCACACTAAGACATTGCAGCACATCCTCTGGATAGGTCCCACACTAAGACATTGCAGCACATCCTGGATAGGTCCCACACTAAGACATTGCAGCACATCCTCTGTATAGGTCCCACACTAAGACATTGCAGCACATCCTGGATAGGTCCCACACTAAGACATTGCAGCACATCCTCTGGATAGGTCCCACACTAAGACATTGCAGCACATCCTCTGGATAGGTCCCACACTAAGACATTGCAGCATATTCTGGATCGGTCCCAGTCTAAGACCTTTTCCGTAACTACATATGAGGACACAGAGGTCCGGACCTCTGTAATTTTTTTCTAAGAAAAACAAAAATATTTATATTTATATTTTGTACACAATAAAGAAAATCAATTATGGGTCAACATCTAAATATTGCTCCCAGCGTTGCTCAAAGCTCAGAATGCTTATCTTCTTGATCTGACTGAGTTCTGATCACGCCTGCCTCTTTGCTAAGGAATAGAATCATGAACAGTGGTTTGTTCAGCCAGGTCACTAGTGATACGTCAGTATTTGACGTCCATCCATGTCTGATGATGTCGGGAGATGACATGGAAACCAGCCACTAGGGGCAACAGTGAGCGCTTTTACGTTCAAGCATGTTTAATTTTTGCTAGGGTGTCGTGGACAGGAAAGGCGGATGGGCGTAAGCCTCTGATTCCAAAGTCGCCAAAGCGAGGGAGCCAGATGTGGGAATGTCGTGAGTTCAAATCCAGCGATAGAGTTGTTTTTGAGGTTTTAAGCCTATCCCAAACCTTAATCCTTACCTTAACCATTCGGAAGTAAGGCCTGACGTTAAGATTTCGGAATGAATGCCTAAACTAACCATAACCTTAAAAATATGAGGATATGCTGCAATGTCTTAGTGTGGGACCGATACAGGATACGCTGCAATGTCTCAATTTGTTTACTCAGTCAAAAGTTTGGACACACCTATTCATTCAAGGGTTTTTCTTTATTTTTACTATTTTCTACATTGTAGAATAATATTGAAGACATCTAAACTATGAAATAACACATATGAAATAATGTAGTAATCAAAAAAGTGTTAAACAAATCAAAATATATTGTAGATTTTAGATTCTTCAAAGTAGCCACCCTTTGCCTTGATGACAGCTTTGCACACTCTTGGCATTCTCTCAACCAACTTCACCTGAAATGCTTTTCCAACAGTCTTGAAGGAGTTTGCACATTGGCTGAGCACTTGTTGGCTACTTTTCCTTCACTCTGCAGTCCAACTCATCCCAAACCATCTCAATTGGGTTGAGGTTCGGGTGATTGTGGAGGCCAGGTAATCTGATGTAGCACTCCATCACGCTCCTTCTTGGTCAAATAGTCCTTACACAGCCTGGAGGTGTCTTGGGTCATTGTTCTGTTGAAAAACAAATGATAGTCCTACTAAGCGCAAACAAGATGGGATAGCGTATCGCAGAAGAATGCTATGGTAGCCATGCTGGTTAAGTATGTCTTAAATTCTAAATAAATCACAGACAGTGTCACCAGAAAAGCACCCCCACACCATCACACCTCCTCCTCCATGCTTCACCGTGGGAACCACACATGTGGAGATCATCCGTTCACCTACTGTGCGTCTCACAAAGACACTGCGGTTGGAAGCAAAAATCTCAAATTTGGACCCATCAGACCAAAGGTCAGATTTCCACCGGTCTAATATCCATTTCTCGTGTTTCTCGGCCCAAGCAAGCCTATTCTTCTTATTTGTGTACTTTAGTAGTGGTTTCTTTGCAGAAATCCGACTATGAAGGCCTGATTCCCGCAGTCTCCTCTGAACAGTTGATGTTGAGATGTGTCTGTTACTGGAAAGCTGTGAAGCATTTATTTGGGCTGCAACTTCTGAGGCTGGTAACTCTAATGAACTTATCCTCTGCAGCAAAGGTAACTCTGGGTCTTCCTTTCCTATGGCGGTCCTCATGAGAGCCAGTTTCATCATTGTGCTTGATGGTTTTTGCGACTGTACTTGAAGAAACTTTCAAAGCTCCTGAAATGTTCTGCATTGACTGACCTTCATGTCTTAAAGTAATGATGGACTGTCGTTTCCCTTTGCTTATTTTTTCTTGCCATAATATGGACTTGGTCTTTTATCAAATAGGGCTATCTTCTGTATACAACCCCTACCTTGTCACAACACAACTGATTGACTCAAACGTATTAAGAACATTTATTCCACAAATTAACTTATAACAAGGCACACATGTTCTACTCCTTAGCAAATTAAAATCTAATTTGATTTGATTTTAATCGAAACGCATTCCAGGTGACAACCTCATGAAGCTGGTTGAGAGAATGCCAAGAGTGTGCAAAGCTGTCATCAAGGCAAAGGGTGGCTACTTTGAAGAATCTCACTTTTTTGGTTACTACATGATTCCATATGTGTTATTTCATAGTTTTGATGTCTTCACTCGTATTCTACAATGTAGAAAATAGTAAAAAATAAAGAAGAACCCTTGAATGAGTAGGTGTGTCCAAACTTTTGACTGGTACTGTATATTCCTCAATAAGCTGACAGTTTCCACATTGGAAATTTGTCCTGTCAATATTATCCTGGAACTGTGCAAAACAGGAGCAGCTCCTATATGGGATGAAACAATTACCGTAGTCTCTGAAGGTGTAGCCGCAAATCTGGAAAAAGTCAGTTTTCCTGTGTGGCGGGGGGGGGGGGGGGGGGGGGGGGGGGACTAGAATCCACACAAATAAAATAGGTTGGCGAGGAATCAGCTAAAAGTCTGTCAATCCACATAGTGTGATAGTTAGTTCGATTGAATCACACAGTTATAGGCAGCAAGCCAGAACCAACCACTGACTAGAAAGCAGCGAGCACTAGGACCGAGGGTAAACACTACCTAGGCACAAAACCCGCCAGCTTAACAACAGCAAGGAGAGAGCGGTGACTTACTCAATACAATGAAATGCTAGGCCCTATCGAAACAGCAACGCAACGGAGACCGTGTTACAAGTATGATAGCCAGGAGAGAAGCACCTTGGAGGGAAGGTAGTTTCCAGTACAAGCCTGTGGAAGCTGGGAGGGAGGCAAGCACCACACCTGGCCACGGAAGTTTAAAAAAAAAAAGTTAATCCAAGTGGGGTTCAAGTTAGGCAGTAGTCCAAAGACATCCAACGAACAATGTCAAGTGGAAGGCTACACAGAAATATTAGTAATAATATACAGTATGTGTTGACTATACAGAAGTACATAGCAATAATATACAGTATGTCTTGGTTATACAGATATATAGCGTCAGAATATACACTATGTCTTGGCTATACAGAAATACAAAGTCTTCTAAGTCTTCAGCCTAAAAACAGGTGCTCTTGGGGACGAAGAAGGACAGCCTCACTGAGAAAGAAAGAGAGGAGGAGAGAGATGGAGTGGTATCCTTTGAATATTATGCCGTCAATTGGCAAGACTTCACACGCGGCACAGTTAACCATGTCTAGACTAGAGTTTCTAAGCCCTTCTGTTTTAACAATGACAGACTATATAAAACACACTGATGGAGGAAAAGAGAAGCAACATGTATTGCATATTACATGGCTACGTCTCTTCTTGTTTTCCTACAACCTATTATGGTATAGCTCTTCTACGTTGCAGATGAATTCGGCATTCTCTCTCCATCTCTCTCTCTCTCTCTCTCTCTCTCCCTCGCTCCCAGTGGAGCCAGAGAGTCTGATATTTTTTTATGGATAATTTCTAAACTCAGAGCCTCAGAGATCAAGGCCCAGACGCAGGGCGTCGTCTCTCACGTCTGATAGCCGGCCTGTAGAAAAGACTCAGGCTACGTCCCAAATGGCGGCACCCTATTCCCTTCATAGTTCCCTTTATAGCTCACAGAGCTCTGCTCAAAAGTAGTGCACTATATAGGGAATAAGGTCCCATTTGGAATGCACACTCACCCTCTCTTAGCCAAGGCATTCGAAACCCAGTGTTGTCGTTGTGTTGTGTTGTTAGGACTTGAACACCCCCCTATCAACAGCTATAGTCAACACTGTACAGAATCTGAACATCTGACAGTTGTGGTTGCATGCGGATCCTGAGGGAGGGCTAAGTCCATATAATTTCTTATACACAGCTTCCTCTTCTCTCACGATATGGTGCAGAGTAGAATAGAATAGTGTAGCACTTCATTGTCCCTTCTGAAATATACATTCGGAATTAGATTTTCACATGACCCATCAGGGCCCAGTTCTGTACAGTACAGTAGTTGGCCTTAAACCCCTTCACTCTCTGAAGATATAGACATATCCACACCAGTGGCGGTCGGTACCATTTAGGAGCAATGCCTTATTTCTATTACATCATATTGGATGACTGTCATTCATATTCCATTCACCCAGCTCAATGTAACATTGATAGGTTCGGGCTACTACATGATACTAATAATTTCCTTATACCCATCATGAGGTTGCTACAAACTAGCCTATGAATGAAAGTTTACAATATTGGTGCACAGGTCGAGAGAATTTTGGGTAAGCAAGTTGACAGACAGTGACACATTCAATACCGCCTTGCACACTCTTGCCTGCATCTAGCTGATCTAGGGTGTAATCATTAGTCCAATAGTTACAAATGAGAGTTTTGTATTGGAAAAATTCAGGTATGTTTATCACTGTTTCGTTCCATTTGCTTCTGTTTAAGAAAAGTTTTTCAACAGAATCTGTGCAATGAATACACCCCTGATCACATGCAAACACAGTTAACTTTCATAGCAGCCACATACAAAAATCGTGTTGTATATATAATTATTTATTGTATATATCTACGCGCTCTCCTCCTCTCACCTTAACCTTTCACTTGTGGACTTCAGTGCACAACACATCAGCTGTCTGTGACCAGGGGGAAAAACCTTTCCAAGCCAAACCTTCATATCATGACTGCTAACCGCTACATACATAGCCTACATCGTGGTCATGTCATAGTCAATATAGCTACTAGAACTAACGCAGTAGAAAACCCGCTACAATCATGCAGTACAGTATACAGTCAATAGCAAGCAGTTTAGCAGTTACACAGGCGGGCCCTAGTGGCAATAAATTTAGTAAAACCAAAAGCTTACCTTGACTTGGAAGAGTTCCAGTGTTGGATAGCCATAGCCAGCTAGCTAACATAGCATCCCTCTCTGTTTGAGCCGTGTGTTTGAGTAGGCTAAACTAGCTGAAAGTGAAAAAAAGATACTACGAAATATAGCTAGCTCTCTCTCTCTGTCTCTCTCTCTCTCTGTCTCTCTCTCTCTCTCTTGGTTGTCCTTCATTTTGGAATAAATTAATTTGTTCAAAACTGTTCAACTATTGTCTTTCTTTCTCTTTGAGTCAACTACTCACCACATTTTATGCACTGCAGTAGCTTTCAGTACTAGATTCATTCTCTGATCCTTTGATTGGGTGGACAACATGTCAGTTCATGCTACAAGAGCTCTGATAAGTTGGAGGACGTCCTCCGGAAGCTGTCATATTTACTGTGTAAGTCTATGGAAGGGGTCAGAACCATGAGCCTCCTAGGTTTTGTATTGAAGTCATTGTACCCAGAGGAGGACAGAAGCTAGCTGTCCTCTGTCTACACCATGGTGTTACCCTACAGAGTACTGTTGAGGCTACTGTAGACCTTCTTTGCAAAACAGTGTGTTTTAATACATTATTTGGTGACATTAATATATTTATGATAGTTTTATCTAAAAAGGATAAAAAGGATACTTATTTTGATGAAATTGACTGAGTAGGATGGTCCTCCCCTTCCTCCTCTGAGGAGCCTCCACTGAATTCCACACATCACACACCAGATGCAGACTGTTTCTCACAGTAATGTAAGTATCTGCCACACATACTCACTAGTATACTATTTAGGATGCATGGCTTATTACTAAGTGATATGCTAGTTTGGTCACTGTAATGTCTGAACCATCAGAAAACTAACCAGTCAGTTACCATATTCACACACAGCCCCAAGCCACAGGGTTCCCACCCTTCACTGCTCACCACCTCTCCAGAGTTTCCACCCCTATCCTCCACAGGGTTCCCACCCTTCATTGCTCACCACCTCTCCAGAGTTTCCACCCCTATCCTCCACAGGGTTCCCCGCCTTCCTTCCCTCGCTAGAACTGGGCTGTGAAATCCCTGGTCGCCTGGCTGATGATGGGTTGAGGCTGGGCTGTGGCTTCCCGGGAGCGTCTGGAATGGTCCTCCTCTCCTCGTGGTGTTCCACAGGGCTTGATGACGGAGAGGAGCGGGAAGAGGATGGACACGTCACTGTCTGGCTAAATGGAGGAAGTAAAGTTTCTCAGCCCTCCCTTTGGAGTCTGTTCTACATATTTGCCCTATTCCAGTACTAGCTCACCAGATTCAGCTCCTTCAAGGGCTTGATGATTACTTAGATGATTGATGATTAGTTGAATCAGGTGTGCCAGAGCTGAAATTGACCAAATGTGTGGAATTGATCGGGGGAACCAAAGTCAACCAGGGATAACCAGAAAAGTGGAGAATGAGAGATCTCATGGGATGGGTGCCTCCCTGGCATCGGGAGGGTTAATCCACTCACCATCGCTCCAGCCCCTCTTACTCGCCCTGACAACCAACACACACACAAACACACACCTTCCTAACAGGCCTGGCGTATCACCAACTCTGGTGGGTAATTGATTCTCTCCGTGCCATTAGTCTTTCAGACAGAGATGCGCCAACGAGAGGGGGTGCTGTCATTTAGAGGTTGGCAACATGCCCAGCTACACACACCAATACACACACACACACACACACACACACACTGTAATGTCAGCCAGCCGTCAAGGTCTGTTAAAGCTAGAACAGTATACAGTATAAATGGTGCAGTGCTGATTGTATATACACTGAAATCAAAGCGATTACATGGATACAGAAACAGTGGTTAAAATATGTACATCTTTTGACATGCTGTAGTTGTAGATTACATTAGCCTGTGTTGTGTGTTTGTGAGGTTATTGTGGTCATGGCTGGTAAGACAGCATTCCACCCTTCAAAGGAACCACACGGACAGAACACACACACACGTAATACAAGCATGCATGCACACACACACTCACACAGAGTAGAGAGAAATCCCCAGACAAAGAGCTCCTCTTTATCTCATTATCACTAACAAGAGCTCTGCTCCTGTCTTCTAGCCTGTCTACAGTCTTCTCCCTGTCTGTCTGTCTGTCTGTCTGTCTGTCTGTCTGTCTGTCTGTCTGTCTGTCTGTCTGTCTGTCTGTCTGTCTGTCTGTCTGTCTGTCTGTCTGTCTGTCTGTCTGTCTGTCTGTCTGTCTGTCTGTCTGTCTGTCTGTCTGTCTGTCTGTCTGTCTGTCTGTCTGTCTGTGTCTTTCTACTACAGTAATCTGATGCCACAGTTTACAGTCTGAGAAGGAGGACTCACCTCCGTCAGACATCGCTCTCATCTTCACCGTCATACAGAGCACATGCCCCTTTGCCCTTCAGGGTGGTGGAATAATATTTTTGTTGTTGTTCTGAACCCACTGCCCACAAGTCGTCGTTAAATTCACTGGCTTATTAAGGGAATGGTAGGCTACATACAGTAAAGTAACAAAGGGTATTGTAATTGTCGGCTAGATTATTTCTCACAATATTCTATTAATTTGCACTCATCACTGGCTTATTTAGGGATAGTGTAGAGCAACCAGTTGCGGTAAAAGGGTAAAATCACCAGGGAAGCCAGGCCAGTAAAAAAAAAGAAGAGATTTTACATCTATGTGTACACACTTTTAGTTTTTGTTGTTCTAGCCTACCTGGCCAAAATGATTGCTCGCTAGCCTAACTTCCTTTCTTGGGCAATGATGAGCCAGCTAGTTAACATTAATCTACTACATCTAGCTACATGTTGAACCAAAATGGCGCCTGAAGAAATGGCAGCAGTTTTACGGGCGCCCAACCAATTGTGCTATTATGTGGGTTTTTTTGCGTTATTTGTAACTTATTTTGTACATAACGTTTCTGCAACCGTATCTTACGGCAAAAATAGCTTTTGGATATCAGGTAAAATACACCGGCTCCGACGCTCGTCTTATGTGGCAGGGCTTGCAAACTATTACAGACTACAAAGGGAAGCACAGCCGTGAGCTGCCCAGTGACACGAGCCTACCAGAAGAGCTAAATAACTTTTATGCTCGCTTCGAGGCAAGCAACACTGAGGCATGCATGAGAGCACCAGCTGTTCCGGACGACTGTGTGATCACGCTCTTCGTAGCCGACATGAGTAAGACCTTTAACCTCTCTTGGGTAGGGGGCAGTATTCTCACATCCGGATGAAAAGCATGCCCAAAGCAAACTGCCTGTTACTCAGGCCCAGAAGCTAGGATATGCATATAATTGGTAGATTTGGATAGAAAACACTCTAAAGTTTCTGAAACTGTTAAAATAATGTCTGTGAGTATAACAGAACTGATATGGCAGGCAAAGCCCCGAGGACAAACCATCCCCCCCAAAAAAATTCAGCCTACCACTGTTTCCAATGGCTTTCATGTTTATTATGAGGCGAAGTCCTCCCAGATTGCAGTTCCTAGGGCTTCCACTAGATGTCAACAGTCTTTAGAAAGAGTTTCAGGCTGGTTTTTGTAAAAATGAGCTAGAAGTTGTAGTTTTCTAGGTGGCTCCCATTTTGGCTGTAGTGTTTCCA
The DNA here is from genome assembly GCF_016432855.1 of Salvelinus namaycush. NCBI lineage: Eukaryota > Metazoa > Chordata > Actinopteri > Salmoniformes > Salmonidae > Salvelinus > Salvelinus namaycush. Next base: position 16,749,797 of record NC_052338.1, read on the forward strand.
TGCGCGTGGATGAAAGCACGTTCTTTGTTATTTATCTCCGGTAACCAACATATTATTCTCCGTCTTAAATTTGATTGTTTATTTACGTATTAGGGTAGCTGAGGTTTGATTAGAAACGTTGTTTGACTTGTTTGGATAAGTTTATTGGTAACGTTTGGGATTCATTTTGTATGCATTTTGAAGGAGGTAAACCGGTGGATTATTGACTGAAGCGTGCCAGCTAAACTTAGTTTTTATGGATATAAAGAAGGACTTAATCGAACAAAAGGACCATTTGTGATGGAACTGGGACCTTTTGGAGTGCCAACAGAAGAAGACATAAGGCATTTATTATATTGCTATTTCTGACTTTCGTGTCGCACCTGCCTGGTTGAAAAAAAATGTCATGCTTTTGTATGCGGGGCGCTGTCCTCAGATAATCGCATGGTGTGCTTTCGCCGTAACGCCGTTTTGAAATCTGACACAGCGGCTGGATTAACAAGAAGTTAAGATTTATTTTGATGTATAATACTTGTATTTTCATGAATGGTATATATTTATATTTCTGTACTTAGAATTTAGCGCTCTGCAATTTCACCGGATGTTGGCCAGGTGGGACGCTACCATCCCACCTGCCCGTAAGAAGTTAAACAGGTCAACATTCACAAGGCTGCGGTGCCAGACGGATTACCAGGACGTGTGCTCCAGGCATGTGCTGACCAACTGGCAGGTGTCTTCACTGACATTTTTATTCTGTCAATGAACTTTGGCTTCTGATGTAATGTGATTGGTAAGAAGCCAAATCCAAACTGTCTTCCCTTGACACTTTTTTTTGGTACTCCAGGACCATTCTAAGCTGAGCCCACTCAGTTTAGCTAAAAGCTGATTGGCTATTATTATATACTTTTTATCAAAACAGGCCAAATGCTCACTGGCTTCCCTTGCATTCAATGCTACAGTCGACAACAATGTTATACTCTTTTTGACCAGACAGCATCATATAGATGGGCTACACATACAGAGGGGCGCTGTTTTGTTCGCTCGGATGCTTTCTCCGGTAAGATTCATTCAGCCTCTTGCCAATTTAAAGACATTTATGAAACACAGAGAGAGGAAATATACATTATTTAGTATGTTTTCCTGGTACATTTTTTGGGGAATCCATTAATACATGCCACTGACTTCAACCTCCCTGCTCCTCAATACTTCTACAAAATAATCAAACTAATAATTACTCAACGTGTCTGTGATCGCGGCTGCGAGAAAAACATTTTGGGGTGGCCTTTTTTGGGGGGGGGCACATGTCCCGGAAAAGGTCAGTGTATAGCCCTGCCGTCATCACTGTAGACATCACTATGTATAATGTCACTGCCAGTATTAAGGCTTTCATCGTCACTATGATTCCTAACGACACGGATTTCACTCCCTATTGCCAGTGCTTTCATAATTTGTCTCACCGTTGTTTTTTGTCAACACCATGGCCACATCTAGTAGTGCAACACACACAGATGGTTACAGGAGGACAGAGGCTGAAGCATACAGAGACAGTTTGCATACAGATGCATGTTCATGACAAAGACCTGTAACAGCAAATAGTGATCTAAGGTTACAGTTAGCTATCTAATTAAGGAACATATTAATGAACATCCACTTCAGACACAGATCACAGATCTCCATGTCTGCCCTGAGGGCCTTGATGGCTGATGGGCATTTCCTCCTCGTTGTCTCTGGTTTGGGTTCAGCCTGTGGACATGTGTTCTACATACTGTAACCACCTTTGCTCAGTTTTGCCAATGGGAGCAGTGGTTAGCAAGTTGCCTACAGGCTGGGAGGCACTGGTTCGAGACCCCCAAGGGGTAGTCGTTTGCTACATAACGTACGTAAAGATATGCAATGGGGAGGTGTGGAGGCAGAGAGTTTGTACGCCATCTCACCATCATCTCCGCCTCGCTTTTCCTCTCCTCCCCTCGTCTCGCCCGCTACCGCGATGCTCGTTTGGAGTCCATCGTTAATTAATTGGAGAAGGCCCTACTTTACTTCTAAAGTTAAATCTATTTTTTGTTTGGCTGTTGAAAGACTGACGTGCAGCCCTCTTCACACACACACACACTGCAGGTCGACGTGTCTGCTAATTAAGACTCCAGAGGAAGGGCTAATTGCCGTAGCGTGCCTCTCGGCGGAGGAGAGGAGCGAGGGATGGAGGGAGGGAGGGATGGAGGGAGAGAGTCTTCTCTTTCTCCAACGGCGCTAGCTAGCTGCCCAGAAAGCTTTGCCCTGTGGAGCACAGTGCTGCGGAGAATTAAAGGGCCTTATGTAAGCTTGTGGTGAAACTATTAAACGCCAACTAACCACCAACTTTTCCTTCTTGAGAGGAAATGAGGAACTAAGAACTTAACTGAACTGCCACTTGATTTAATGGAGCTCATTAAAAGTTGAACATCACAGAGATCCACATCCAAACACAGGATGTGTCTGAAATGGCACTCTATTCCCTATATAGTGCACTACTTTTGACCACAGACCTGGTGAAAAGTAGTGCACTATATAGGGAATACTGTAGGTGGCATTTTGGAGTCATCCCTACTCCTCCTCGGCCTGCTATAACTTTAGACTTCAATGGTCTAATGGTATTGTCTGCTAGAACGATAAAGCTGTATCTGAAATACTTTATCTTACATACTTAAATACTGTGGTGCTGATGGACTATTGTCCAAATAATGGATACTCATCACCTTTTAACAAAGGCTTGAGACCAGAACTTCAAACATTATTTATGAGTATGGAGAGACAGAAATAAGTAAAAATGAGGTTCAGACAGACAGAAAGAGAGGGACAGAAGTCAAAATGAGGTTCAGACAGACAGACAGAGAAGGAAAGAAAGGAAAGAAATCTGTTTTGAGACACAATTAAGCCATGAGCCCAGCTACTGAAGACCATTATTACCACAAAGGGTACTTTGCTTTGGAAGATACACCGTTGAAACATTCCTACACATCAACCACACTACTAAATTCTGAAAGAAACAGCCTCTAAAAGAGAAAAGCGGAAGAAGGAAGAAGAGGAAGAAGCTGGAAAGGAGTCTAGGGTTGCGTCCCACATGGCAACCTATTCAGTACATAGTGCACTACTTTTGACCAGAGCCCTACGGGTCTTGTTCAAAAGTAGTGCACTTAATAGGGAATATGGTGCGATTTTGGGACGCCACCCAACTTATGCAGAACTTCAAACAACTCCATCTTCAAAGTTGCATAAAATTAAGAAGCCACGATCCAATCGAGTTCTCAACATCAAAAACACACAGCGGCGTTGAGGAGACAACGCCTCGCCCTCCTCTGTCCCCATGCAGACGCAACCTCACAAATCTATAGGTTATCAATAAAGTCATATTTCGTTCGATTTCAAACATTCCATTTCATTCCCAGCTGGGGGGCAAGGACAGCCCGCTCCAATGCATTACATTGCAGAAACACAGCTGGATTACACTCTCTTACATCTCTATAACGTAGACATTGGGAGTCGAGAAGCAGGAGGTAAGTTTAATATAACAAATAACATGGATCGATACTATGTAGGAGTAGCATCTAGACATGAACAAACAGAAACAATACTGCCTGGGGGAGGAATCTAAGGGAGTGCCAGATAAAGGGGAGGTACTGAGTGAGGTAATGGAGTCCAGGTGTGCTTAATGATGAAGCGCAGGTGCGCGTAATAATAAAAGCCAGGTGTGCGTAATTATGTTTCCCAGGACCGGTGGTTAGTAAACCGGCGGGAGTAGACATGACAGTACCCCCCCGACACGCGGCTCCAGCCGCAGGATGATGCCGACCAGAGGGACGGCCCGAGGATGAGGAACGGATCAGTCCAAGCGGCAAAAATGGAAATCGCGGATGATGTTTGGATCCAGAATGTCCTCCACCGGAACACAACAATGCTCCTCTGGGCCGTGCACCAGGTATGGGAGCCAACCCCCACGATGTCTGGAGTTCAGTGGGGATTTGACGGCATAGGCGGGAGCTCCCTCGATGTCCAGGGGGGAGGGAGGGGTGTCGTGGGGGACAGCATCAGCCAGGGGACAAGGAACCACTGGCCTGAGAAGGGAGACGTGAAAAGATGGTGAGATCCGGTAGTCACTGGGAAGCTGCAACTTATACGTCACCTCGTTGACCCTCTGGAGAACCTTGAATGGCCCCACAAACCGGGGGCTCCGCTTCTTGCAGGGCAGGTGGAGTGGGAGGTTCCTGGTAGAGAGCCAGATGCGATCCCCAGGATGGAACATGGGAGTCTCACGGCGGTGGCGGTCTGCCTGCTCCTTCTGATGGTGGACGGCGCGCTGGAGTCTCACGTGAGCCTTGCTCCACACTTCTTCTGCTAACACCTGAACTACTCATCAACCGCAGGAGCTTCGGTCTGGCCCGGGGTCCATGGAACCAGAGCCGGCTGAAATCCCAGAACACACTGGAAGGGAGTCAGCCCAGTGGAGGACTGACGTAATGAGTTCTGGGCATACTCTGCCCATGGAAGGAATCGGGCCCACTCTCCCTGCCGATCCTGGCAGGGACTCCTCAGGAACCTCCCTAGCTCCTGGTTCATCCTCTGCACCTGCTCTTTGACTGAGGCCTATACCTGGAAGTGAGGCTGACCGTGACCCCGAGCTTCTCCATAAAGGCTCTCCATACCCGTGATGTGAATTGGGGCCTACGGTCGGAGACAATGTCCTCCAGGAGGCCATAATGCCAGGAGACCTGCTGGAATAGTGCCTCAGCAACCTGGAGAGCAATGGGGAGACCAGAGAGAGGAAGGAAACAACAGGATTTAGAAAATCTATTCACAACCACCAAAATGGTGGTGAAACCATCAGAGGGGGGGAGATCAGTGACAAAGTCAATGGACAGATGAGACCAGGGACGCTGAGGCACGGGAAGGGGAAGGAGCATGCAGGAGCATAACGGGGGGACTTGGTTTGAGCACATATGGAACAGGAGTTGACGTAGCGACTAACGTCCTGTGCCAAGGTAAACCACCAATACTTCTCGGAGAAAGATTAGGTAGTGCGAGAAATACCTGGATGTCCAGCGACGACAGCTGTCAGCGCCCAGGTCAGCAGCCGATCCCTTATCCCTGTGGGAACGTAGATGCACTCAGGACGACAGGCAGTGGTTGCAGGCTCCCTCTCTAGAGCCTGGCGGATGTCCACATCTATGTCCCAGACCACAGGGGCTACGACTCGAGAGGACGGAATTATGGTTGCATTCTGGACAGGACCCTCTCCCGAATTGTAGAGATGGGGCAGGGCATCGGCTTTGGTGTTTTTTGAACCTGGGCGATAGGTCAGCGTGAAGTCAAATCTTGTAAAGAACAGGGCCCATCTTGCTTGGTGTTAAAACCTCTTCCGGCTAGGGGGCGGTATTTTCACGTCCGATGAAAAGCGTGCCCAAATTAAACTGCCTGCTACTCAGGCCCAGAAGCTAGGATATGCAGATAACATAACATCTGTGAGTATAACAGAACTTATTTGGCAGGCAAAACCCCGAGAGCAAACCATCCAGTTTTTTTGTTGTTGAGGTGACAGTGTTTTCAATGGGGTTTCTATGTGGATCTAGATTTCTAAGGCACTTGCTTGCCATTCCTATCGCTTCCACTGGATGTCAACAGTCTTTAGAAATTGGTTGATGTTTTTCCTTTGAGAAATGAAGAAGTAGGGCTGTTCAGAACGAGGGTCGAGTCTAGTGTACTGTTGTGGTTGGGGCGCACGACCTGAAAGCTCGCTCCACTTTGTTTTCGTCCAGTATTGAACACAGTTTATTCCGTCTTAAATTTTATCGATTATTTACGTTTAAAAATACCTACAGTTGTATTAGGAAAGTTGTTTGAAATGTTTGGATCAAGTTTACAGGTAACTTATTAGATATTTTGTAGTCATGTTGCGCGAGTTGGAACCGGTGTTTTTCTGAGTCAAACTCGCCAAATAAATGGAAATTTTGGAGATATAACGACAGAATTTATCGAACAAAAGGACCATTTGTGATGTTTAATGGACATATTGGAGTGCCAACAGAAGAAGATCTTCAAAGGTAAGGCATGAATTATATGTTATTTCTGACTTTTGTGTCGCGCCTGGCGGGTTGAATTATGATTTTCATGTGTATGTTTGATGGGGGGCTGTTCTCAGATAATAGCATGGTTTGCTTTCACCATAAAGCCTTTTTGAAATCTGACACTGTGGCTGGATTAACAAGAAGTTCATCTTTAAACCGATGTATAACACTTGTATTATTTATGAATTATTACTATGAGTATTTCTGTTTTTGAATTTGGCGCGCTGCTATTTCACTGGGTGTTGTCAAATCAATCCCGTTAATGGGATTGGCGCGCGAAGGGATCACTAAGAAGTTAACCTGTTTGGGCTGCAGGGGCAATATTGAGTAGCCGGATAAAAGGTGCCCATTTCAAACGGCCTCGTACTCAATTCTTGCTCGTACAATATGCATATTATTATTACTATTGGATAGAAAACACTCTCTAGTTTCTAAAACCATTTGAATTATATCTGTGAGTAAAACAGAACTCCTTTTGCAGCAAACTTCCTGACAGGAAGTGGAAAATCTGAAATCGATGCTCTCTTCTAGGGCCTGCCTATTAAAGTCCTTGATATTTATTTGTTTAGATGCACTTCATACGTCTTCCACTAGATGTCGACAAGCAGTGAGAGAAGAAATGGAGTGTGTAACTTGATCTGGGCTCGAATAAATGCTCTTTGTATGACGTGTCACCAGTTTCCTGTTTTCTGGAGAGCGTGTCAAGGGACCTGGATTTGCCTTCTGATAAACTGTCGTTATGGACGACTAATATCTCCGGCTTTGATTTTATTTGATACATGTGACAATATCATCGTAAAGTATGTTTTTTTCAATATAGTTTAATCAGATTATTGAAATTTTTTCGGGAGTTTTGCCGTGTTCCGTTCTCTGAGTTTGTTGACGATGGAGAGATTCGCGCCACTTGGCAAGTGTGCTTGCTAAATCGAGAGGGAAAAAGGCCGTTCTAAATCCAAACAACGATTGTTCCCGACAAAGGACCCCTTGTACAACATTCTGATGAAAGATCAGCAAAAGTAGGACCCATTTTATGATGCTATTTCATATATCTGTCGAACATGTTGTGCTAGTCGTTTGCGCCCAGCTTTTGGGTACTCTCTCGCTATACCTAAGCTGGATGTCGTAATGAAGTTATTTTTAGAATTCTAACACGGCGATTGCATTAAGAACTAGTGTATCTATCATTTCCTATACAACATGTATTTTTTAGTTATGTTTATGAATAGTTATTTGGTCAGAATATGTGTGTCAGAAAAAGTGTCAGAAAAATATCCGGACGTTGTGGGAAAAAGATGCTACGTTAGCACAATGTATAACCACTGATTTCAGCTCTAAATATGCACATTTTCGAACAAAACATAAGTGTATGTATAACCTGATGTTATAGGACTGTCATCTGATGAAGCTTATCAAGGTTAGTCAAAAATGATATATCTTTTGCTGGTTTGTTACGATCGCTAACTTTTGCTACTGGGGAATGGCTTGTGTTTCTGGCTATTGTGGTAAGCTAATATAACGCTATATTGTGTTTTCGCTGTAAAACACTTAAGAAATCGGAAATATTGGCTGGATTCACAAGATGCTTGTCTTTCATTTGCTGTACACTATGTATTTTTCAGAAATGTTTTATGATGAGTATTTAGGTATTTGACGTTGGTGTCTGTAATTATTCTGTCTGCTTTCGGTGCAATTTCTGATTGTAGCTGCAATGTAAACTATGATTTATACCTGAAATATGCACATTTTTCGAACAAAACATAGATTTATTGAATAACATGTTATAAGACTGTCATCTGATGAAGTTGTTTGTTGGTTAGTTTGGTTGGTTCTTGGTTAGTTAGGTTGGCTTTGTGCATGCTACCTGTGCTGTGAAAAATGTCTGTCCTTTTTTGTATTTGGTGGTGAGCTAACATAAATATACGTGCTGTTTTCGCTGTAAAACATTTTAAAAATCGGACATGTTGGCTGGATTCACAAGATGTGTACCTTTCATTTGCTGTATTGGACTTGTTAATGTGTGAAAGTTAAATATTTCTAAAAAATATATTTTGAATTTCGCGCCCTGCACTTGAAGTGGCTGTTGTCATATTGTGGCCGGCCTCGGGCTTGCAGCCAGAAAAAGTGGTGTGATCATAACAACATACAGCAACTCAAGTCCTTTTGTTCACCTGACCTAGAATTCCTTACAATCAAATGCCGACCGCATTATCTACCAAGAGAATTCTCTTCGATTATAATCACAGACGTGTATATCACCCCCAAGCAGACACCTCGATGGCCCTGAAAGAACTTCATAGGACTCTATGTAAACGTGAAACCACATATCCTGAAGCTGCATTTATTGTAGCTGGGGATTTTAACAAGGCTAATCTGAAAACAAGGCTCCCTAAATTTTATCAGCATATCGAATGTACGACCCGGGCTGGCAAAATTCTGGATCATTGCTACTCTAACTTCCGCAACGCATACAAAGCCCTCCCTCACCCTCCTTTTGGCAAATATGAACATGACATTTTGTTGCTCCCAGCCTATAGACAGAAACTAAAACAGGAAATCCCCGTGCTCAGGTTTGTTCAATGCTGGTCCGACGAATCTGATTCCACGCGTCAAGATTGCTTCGGTCATGTGGACTGCGATATGTTCCGGATAGCCTCAGACATCAACATTGGTGTATATACTGATTCGGTGAGCGAGTTCATTAGCAAGTGCATCGGTGATGTTGTACCCACGGTGACTATTAAAACCTTCCCCAACCAGAAACCGTGGATTGTTGGCAGCATTCGCACAAAACAGAAAGCGCGAACCACTGCTTTTAGTCATGGCAAGGCGACCGGAAACATGACTGAATACAAACAGTGTAGCTATACCCTCCGCAAGGCAATCAAACAAGCTAAGCGTCAGTATAGAGACAAAGTAGAGTCGCAATTCAACAACTCATACAGGAGACGTATGTTGCAGGGTTTACAGTCAATCACGGATTACAAAAAGAAAACCAGTCACGTCGCGGACACCGACATCTTGCTCCCAGACAAACTAAACAACTTCTTTGCCCGCTTTGAGGACAATACAGTGCCACTGACACGGCCCGCTACCAAAACCTGCGGCCTCTCCTTCACCGCAGTCAACGTGTGGAAAACATATAAACGTGTTAACCCTCGCAAGGTTGCCGGCCCAGACGGCATCCCTAGCCACGTCCTCAGAGCATGCGCAGACCAGCTGACTGGTGTGTTTACGGACATATTCAATCAATCCCTATCCCAGTCTGCTGTTCCCACATGCTTCAAGAGGGCCACCATTGTTCCTGTTCCCAAGAAAGCGAAGGTAACTGAACTAAACGACTATCTCCCTTCCGTCATCATGAAGTGCTTTGAGAGACTAGTCAAGGACCATATCACCTCCACCCTACCTGACACTCTAGACCCACTCCAATTTGCTTACCACCCCAATAGGTCCACAGACGATGCAATCGCAATCACACTGCACACTGCCCTAACCCATCTGGACAAGAGGAATACCTATGTAAGAATGCTGTTCATCGATTACATTTAACACCATAGTCCCCTCCAAACTCGTCATTAAGCTCGAGACCCTGGGTCTCGACCCCGCCCTGTGCAACTGGGTTCTGGACTTTCTGACGGGCCGCCGCCAGGTGGTGAAGTTAGGAAACAACATCTCCACCCCGCTGATCCTCAACACTGGGGGCCCACAAGGGTGCATGCTCAGCCCTCTCCTGTACTCCCTGTTCACCCATGACTGCGTGGCCATGCATGCCTCCAACTCAATCATCAAGTTTGCAGACGACACTACAGTAGTAGGCTTGATCACCAACAACGACGAGACATCCTACAGGGAGGAGGTGAGGGCCCTCGGAGTGTGGTGTCAGGAAAACAACCTCACACTCAACGTCAACAAAACAAAGGAGATGATTGTGGACTTCAGGAAACAGCAGAGGGAGCAGCCCCCTATCCACATCGACGGGACAGTAGTGGAGAAGGTGGAAAGTTTTAAGTTCCTCGGCGTACATATCACGGACAAATTGGAAAGTCCACCCACACAAACAGCGCCTCTTCAACCTCAGGAGGCTGAAGAAATTTGGCTTGTCACCAAAAATACTCACAAACTTTTACAGATGCACAATCAAGAGCATCCTGTCGGGCTGTATCACCGCCTGGTACGGCAACTGCTCCGCCCACAACCGTAAGGCTCTCCGGAGGGTAGTGAGGTCTTCACAACGCATCACCGGGGGCAAACTACCTGCCCTCCAGGACACCTACACCACCCGATGTCACAGGAAGGCCAAGAAGATCATCAAGGACAACAACCACCCGAGCCACTGCCTGTTCACCCCGCTATCATCCAGAAGGCGAGGTCAGTACAGGTGCATCAAAGCTGGGACACGAGAGACTGAAAAACATCCCTAACATTGAGTGGCTGCTGCCAACATACTGACTCAAATCTCTAGCCACTTTAATAATTAAAAATTGTATGTAATAAATGTATCACTAGTCACTTTAAACCATGCCACTTTATATAATGTTTAGATACCCTACATTACTCATCTCATATGTATATACCGTACTCTATACTATGTACTGCATCTTGCCTATGCCGTTCGGCCATCGCTCATCCGTATATATATATATGTACATATTCTTATTCATTCCTTTACACTTGTGTGTATAAGGTAGTTGTTGTGAAATTGTTACATTTCTTGTTAGATATTATTGCACGGTCGGAGCTAGAAGCACAAGCATTTCGCTACTCTCGCATTAACATCTGCTAACCATGTGTATGTGACAAATAACATTTGATTTGATTTGATCTCCACTTTAAAGTCATACATTTTCTTCTTCTTAATTGGTTGATTGCTCCTAACTCATAGTAATCTAACTCATAGTAATCAGTTGACTACTTTAAAATGGTGGAAGCCCTCAATGGCAATGTCCATAAAGTAGTTTTTTTCAAAGTTGCCAAAACATCACGTGCGTCAACTTACAGTATACTGTATCAGTGCATTCGTAACAACATAACCATTACGAAACTTCTATTCGATCAAATAATCCTCATATAGCAAATTAGCAATGAAGATTTGACACTCCCTCATTGATCTCTATACAACAATTTCTCACTTCATGGGCTTATTTTCATAGATAGAATTTGGGCAGAGTAAAACCTCTTGCTTCGCCTCTTCCTCTCTGGCAATCATCATTTATTAGAAAAACACAGTTTCCATCATCATTTGTTGCAATAAAGTTCAACAAAAGAAAAATCCACACCTGTCGAAAGGATAAAAATGTTGTCAATCTTCATAACATTAAAGCTTGGCATGTTTTACACTAGTGAGTTGGCACACTGATTAACACAGTCAGCAAGATAGCAATTATTTGGTATATATTGGTATATATTGGGACATCGCTCCTTCACAGGTCCCCTCCTTCTACCCTCTCTCTCACTCTCTCTTCCTCCCCTCTCTCTCGCTCTTTCACCCCCCCACTCTTTCTCTATCCCTCTTTCTCTGAATCATCAGAATCACAAATACAGTATACAGATAAACAAATACAAAACTCCACCCACACGTTTAAGCAGAAAAAGCTACTTCAAAACACAACTATCCACCCACATGTGTTGACATACGCTCATCACCAACCGGTAATGCACCATCAAAGCTGAGCTGCCATTACAGTAAAACACAAGCAGCGGTACACACACTCAGTCACACACCCACACACTCTTGAGTGACACGCCTATCCATCGTCGCAGTAATCGGTGACAATCACCTGCCTCAGTCAATTACACCTCACTAATTGTTGAGATGCAGACACACACACAGAGCCGTACAAACACTGACAGGGAACACACACACTCTTCTTTTTCTCTCTATATAAAATCATTATCATAGCTGTATGTTTGTAGGTACTTATTCAAGTGTAGTTTATTCAGAGGGGTCTGAAATTATTGACTCAAATACTGAGCTGATCTGTATGCTCCAAAAAAGCTAGAAATTATATAATGTTATACTAATATAACTGCTCAGATAGAGCCATTTTGTTTAACAGGGGGGGGGGGGGGGGGGGGGGGAATAGAGCTGTTTAGCGACGCACACCAGTGGTGGGTTTGACATCGAAATGAGGATGCATGAGCAGAAAAGAAACCCATACCTACTGTAAAATATGGTGGTTATGGGGCTATTTTGCTTCGTCTGGTCCTGGTGCTCTTGTTAAGTTCAACAGCATCATGAACTTTACACAGTACCAGCCAGGATATTTTTGCCAAAAACCTGGTTGCCTCTGCCAGGAGGCTGAAACTTAGCCGCAAGACAATAACCCCAAGCACACATTAAAATCCATAAAGAAATTGTTAATTGGCCACAAAATCAACATTTTGCAATGACCATCTCAGTCTCCGGACTTGAATCCCATTGAAAACCTGTGGTTTGAATTGAAGAGGGCAGTCCATAAGAACAGACGAAGGATATCAAGGATTTGGAAAGATTCTGTATGGAGGAAGGGTCTGAGATCCCTCCCAAACATTTTAGAAAAAGTCTCAGTGCCGTTATCCTCACAAGGTGAGGTATTGAAAGGGATGGAAACAGGGGTGTCAATCATTTTGACCCCTACCTTTTTGAGAAAACATATTTCTCTGAGCAATTGTATTGGTGTAAAATAGTATAATTTCCCATTTTTTTGAGCATACAATATAGCTGAGTATTGAAATTGTTTATTTTATACAGTCAATTTTTTCTGTTCATATTTATCAAGGGTGTCTCATTGCAGCCATAGCAAAAGTATACACTGCCTCCAGAAAGTATTCATACCCCTTGACGTATTCAACATTTCCTTGTGTTACAGACTGAATTCAAAGTGGATTAAATATATTCTTCCCCACCCATCTACACACAATACCCCATAATGACAAGGTGAAAACATGTGTTCAGAAGTTTTTGTAAATGTATTTCAAATGAAATACAGAAATATCTTATTTACATAAAAATTCATACCACAAAGTCAATACAATTCTCTAAGAGCTTTGCACACCTGGATTGTATAATATTTGCACATGATTATTTAAAAATTCTTCAAGCTCTGTCAAGTTGGTTGTTGATCATTGCTAGACAGCCATTTTCAAGTCTGGCCATAGATTTTAAAGCCAATGTTAGTCAAAACTGTAACTAGGCCACTCAGGAACATTCAATGTCATCTTGGTAAGCAATTCAGGTTTATATTTGGCCTTTTGTTTTAGGTTTTTATCCTGCTGAAAGCTGAATTTGTCTCCAGTGTTGGAGACTGAACCAGGTTTTCCTCCAGGATTTTGCCTGTCCTTAGCTCTATTACGTTTATTTTTTTAAACTCCCTAATCTTTGCCAATGACAAGCCATCACCATGCTTGAAGAGTGGTGCTTAGTAATGTGTTGTGTTGAATTAGCCCCAAACATAACGCTTTGTATTCAGAACTTGAAGTTCATTTCTTTGCCATATTTTTTGCAGTTTTACTTTAGTGCCTTATTGCAAACAGGATGCATGGAATATTTTTATTCTGTACACGCTTCCTTGTTTTTACTCTGTCAGGTTAGTATTGTGGAGTTATTGCAATGTTGTTGATCCACCCTCAGTTTTCTCCTATCACTAGCCATTAAACTCTGTAACTGTTTTAAAGTCACCATTGGCCTCATGGTGAAAACCCTGAGTGGTTTCCTTCCTTTCCGGCAACTGAGTTAGGAAGGACCAGTGGCGACCCGTCTTTCAGGCCTCTGCCCCACCTGTTTTGGGGGGGGGGGGGGCTTGCCTGTTTTGCATGTTATTTGGCATTAATACATGTCACATATCAGTTTGCAAACAATGTAAAAAAAAGAATATATATCATTGAGTTAATAAAGCCGCATACAAACATGGTCTATATTTCGTTTTTTTGAGTATGGTAGCTCCAAAATGCAGGTATTTTAGCTTAGCTCAGTGCTTTCTGTGGTGGTGGGGCAAGCTAGCAGAAAATACGGAGCGCTGCGCATTGATTGGCTTAGCGTTCTGTCACTCATGGGGACTTTACGTCACTGCCAAGTGTAAGAGCAGACCTTGAAAATGCCAGCCCTTCAGCTACTGCCATATAAGTGCCCATCCAAGAAGGCTCAAGGTCATTGGCCACAGATAGAATGTTGTCAAATCACATTATATGTACAGTAGCTTTGATTGGACTAATCATGTCAACGTCATACTTTCAGAATCTTAGCTAGCAGTCATCATCATGAATCAAGTCGACAATCTACTGGCAAATCCTTTATAATCATTGTCATATGAAGAGAAATAATTAAGAGAAATTATAGATAAAACATATCTGTGCTCATCGGCCATTGGACATAAACATTACACAAAAAGTTGGAAATCGCAAATTCAATGAGTGATTTGGAAGGAATCAGTAACAGTGGCTGTGTGGTCCCAAATCTGGGATTAAGTGTCTCTTTTCCAAGTTTAAAATGATAAACATTAATCATTGGCTATGCTGTCAATGAAGCATGATTTGTGCCACACTCAAAACAACTGTTAACTCGGAGAACAACCGCACCACCTCTCTCTTAGTGAGCCGAGCACAACAATGTGAGTCCAAAAATGTATTGTATGCTGCTTCATAAATAATGTAATATGCCAGGGAGATATGTATACTGTAGCTAAGAAAGTAATACTAAGTGTATGTTGTGTAGTGAAAAGATTTGGCATGGTTCCTCAGATCCTCAAAAGGTTTTACAGCTGCACCATCGAGAGCATCCTGACTGGTTGCATCACTGCCTGGTATGGCATCTGCTCGGCCTCCGACCGCAAGGCACTACAGAGGGTAGTGCGTACGGTCCAGTATATCACCGGGGCCAAGCTTCCTGCCATCCAGGACCTCTATATCAGGCAGTGTCAGAGGAAGGCCCTAAAAATTGTCAAGACTCCAGCCACATTAGTCATAGACTGCTCTCTCTGCTTCCGCACGGCAAGCGGTACCGGAGCGCCAAGTCTAGGTACAAGAGGCTTCTATCCAGCTTCTACCCCCAAGCCATAAGACTCCTGAACAGCTAATCAAATGGCAACCCAGACTATTTGCATTGCCCCCCCCCCCCTCTTCTACGCTGCTGCTACTCTCTGTTATTATCTATGCATAGTCACATTAATAACTCTACCTACATGTACATATTACCTCACTTACCTCAACACCGGTGCCCCTGCACATTGACTCTGTACCAGTACCCCCTGTATATAGCCACGCTATTGTTATTTACTGCTGCCCTTTAATTATTTGTTCCTCTTATCTCTTACTTTTTTTTGTCTATTTTCTTAAAACTGCATTGTTGGTTAAGGGCTTGTAAGTAAGCATTTCACTGTAAGGTCTACACCTGTTGTATTCGGCGCATGTGACAAATAACATTTGACCTGTCTGGCTCTGGCATTCCGCCAGCGGAACTCCTCCCACATTCCACTGAAAAGGCAGAGCGCGAAATTCAAAATATATTTTTTAGAAATATTTAACTTTCACACATTAACAAGTCCAATACAGCAAATGAAAGATACACATCTTGTGAATCCAGTCAACATGTCCGATTTTTAAAATGTTTTACAGCGAAAGCACCACATGTATTTATGTTAGCTCACCACCAAATACAAAAAAGGACAGACATTTTTCACAGCACAGGTAGCATGCACAAAGCCAACCTAACTAACCAAGAACCAACCAAACTAACCAACAAACAACTTCATCAGATGACAGTCTTATAACATGTTATACAATAAATCTATGTTTTGTTCGAAAAATGTGCATATTTCAGGTATAAATCATAGTTTACATTGCAGCTACAATCAGAAATTGCACCGAAAGCAGACAGAATAATTACAGACACCAACGTCAAATACCTAAATACTCATCATAAAACATTTCTGAAAAATCGAGGGTGTACAGCAAATTAAAGACAAACATCTTGTGAATCCAGCCAATATTTCCGATTTTTTAAGTGTTTTACAGCGAAAACACAATATAGCATTATATTAGCTTACTACAATAGCCTACCACACTACCGCATTCATTCATCAAGGCACGTTAGCGATAGCAATAGGCACGTTAGCGATAGCGAATAAACCAGCAAGATATATCATTTTTGACTAACCTTGATAAGCTTCATCAGATGACAGTCCTATAACATCAGGTTATACATACACTTATGTTTTGTTCGAAAATGTGCATATTTAGAGCTGAAATCAGTGGTTATACATTGTGCATCATTGTAGCATCTTTTTCCCACAACGTCCGGATATTTTTCTGACACTTTTTCTGACACACATATTCTGACCAAATAACTATTCATAAACATAACTAAAAAATACATGTTGTATAGGAAATGATAGATACACTAGTTCTTAATGCAATCGCCGTGTTAGAATTCTAAAAATAACTTCATTACGACATCCAGCTTAGGTATAGCGAGAGAGTACCCAAAAGCTGGGCGCAAACGACTAGTACAACATGTTCGACAGATATATGAAATAGCATCATAAAATGGGTCCTACTTTTGCTGATCTTCCCTCAGAATGTTGTACAAGGGGTCCTTTGTCGGGAACAATCGTTGTTTGGTTTTAGAACGGCCTTTTTCCCTCTCGATTTAGCAAGCACACTTGCCAAGTGGCGCGAATCTCTCCATCGTCAACAAACTCAGAGAACGGAACACGGCAAAACTCCCGAAAAAATTTCTATAATCTGATTAAACTATATTGAAAAAACATACTTTACGATGATATTGTCACATGTATCAAATAAAATCAAAGCCGGAGTTATTAGTCGTCCATAACGACAGCTTATCAGAAGGCAAATCCAGGTCCCTTCTCGCGCTCTCCAGAAAACAGGAAACTGGTGACACGTCATGCCAAGAGCTATTATTCGAGCCCAGATCAAGTTACACACTCAATTTCTTCTCTCACTGCTTGTCGACATCTAGTGGAAGACGTATGAAGTGCATCTAAACTAATAAATATCAAGGACTTTAATAGGCAGCCCCTAGAACAGTGCATCGATTTCAGATCTTCCACTTCCTGTCAGGAAGTTTGCTGCAAAAGGAGTTCTGTTTTACTCACAGATATAATTCAAACGGTTTTAGAAACTAGAGAGTGTTTTCTATCCAATAGTAATAATAATATGCATATTGTACGAGCAAGAATTGAGTACGAGGCCGTTTAAATTGGGCACGATTTTCCCCCAAAGTGAAAACAGCGCCCTCTGTCCTCAAAGTAAGCATTTCACTGTAAGGTCTACAACTGTTGTATTCGGCGCATGTGACAAATAACATTTGATTTGATTTGATTTAGTAAGATGTTAGTAGCCCATGTGCATCACCCTAATAATTTGGTCTATATACCCTTCTTAATTTTGCATACTGTTCTACTGTAGCCTATAACCTGTTTTAGAGAAATGTAATCATTGAATATTGTAAGAGCTTTCATTGTCTGCTTATATGCCCCCTTTATTTGTCCTACGATTCTAACTTGGTGTACAGGGAGAACACTGTAAGAACGGCCCATGTTCTGAATTCTGTTGCTGTACATTTCAAAAGTGCTAAACAAATAGTTATATTGACTAACGTTACATCTGTCGTAGCTAGCTCATTGTCTTAATCGAAATTGCGGATTGGCTCTTATCCGCTTGTCATCCCCTTATGCCATAGTTTGCACATCTGAACTGTCATTTGAAACCGCATTTCTTTCAGCAAGTCAGCCATGTCAGCTATGTTTTTTTTAAAGGCAGTAAATGAGGCTGAATGAACTGTTTCGCTGTCAGACAAGGCTCCGCTGATAGCCAGGTGTAGCAGTGGTAAGATGTTGGGACTCTGCTGTTGGGACAGCTTTATGTAGGCCCTAACAGTTTATGGGCACTGTTTGTCACCGTTATAGTGCAATTAATGTATTGTTTAGTGTTGTGTTGTGTCATGGCTTTGCTGGCATGCATCTCTCTTTTTATTTCTTTGCCCAACCAAGATTTACATGCTAAAATCACCACCGGGAAGGACGCCTGTATCTTTGTAGGGACTAGGTGTATTGATACACCATCCAAAGTGTAATTAATAATTTCACCATGCTCAAAGAGATATTCAATGTCTGCTTTATTTTTTTTAACCATCTACCAATGGGTGCCCTTCTTTTTGTGAGGCATCGGAAAACCTCCCTGGTCTTTGTGGTTGAATCGGTTTTTCAATTTCACTGCTCGACTGCTCGATAATTGTACAGAGATGAGGTAGCCGTTCCAAAATCATGTTTAACACTATTATTGCACACAGAGTGCGTCCATGCAACTTATTATGTGACTCAATAAGCACATTTTTACTCCTGAACTTATTTAGGCGTGCCATAACAAAATGGTTAAATAATTAATTACTCAAGTGTCACACCCTGATCTGGTTCATGTAACGGCTGTCGTCTTCCTCCTCGTCTGAGGAGGAGAAGTTTGAAGGATCAGAGGACCAATGCACAGCGTGGTAATTATTCATCTTATTTAATGGAAGTGAACAACTCAAAATACAAAAACAACAAAGTAAAAACCGAAACAGTTCTATCTGGTGCAGACACACAAAGACTGAAAACAACCACCCACAAAACCCAACAGAAAACAGGCTACCTAAATATGGTTCCCAATCAGGGACAACGATTGACAGCTGCCTCTGATTGAGAACCATATCAGGCCAAACACAGAAAACCAACACAGAAATAGAAAACATAGATTACCCACCCAACTCACGCCCTGACCACACTAAAACAAAGAAAATACAAAAGAACTATGGTCAGAACGTGACAGTTCACCTGTCCTTGTGATTGTCTCCACCCCCTTCAGGTGTTGCATATGTCGTAGCTGAATAAGAATTAGTTAGGTAACATAGATAAATAAGATGTTTTATTTATTTTATACTTGTCATTAGAATGTCTTCTTTTGGACAATACTGTTGGCAGTTGCATTTTCCTTTCTCCTCTAGGGAAAAGTCACTTGGGGCCCAGAGAGGAGAGAGGTCAGGCTTGTCTTTTACATATCTGGTAATATGCAGAATATCAGAAAGGGAGAAGTCAGGTTTGAACATTGTCTTTCATAGGTGAATATATCTGTGAAACCATGTGAAGGGCTCCACTATGTCTGTACTCCAGTCATTCCCTGAGATCCCATTGGGGGGGGGGGGGGGGGTATGGCAGTGTCTGGAACCATTATACCACCCCTCTGATGTTGAACTTATCTTTCATAGTATATGACCTAGAGGTTCACTCCCCTTAGTGAGCTTCTCCAGGAGTGGGGAGAAGAGGGGGTGTATTTGAGATGGGAGTATCTAGAATTGACAATTGATATATGCCATTGGATGAGGTAATGTTTTGGTAATAGGAAGTACCAAGAACGAGAAGTAGAACCTCGTCTAAGAGACCAAACTGAACGATCATTTATAGCTAATGCTATCTGGCTATGGGATACTCCTCTTTCAAGTAAAAGGCCCTTTGTGAAGTTTCTAAGATCTGTGGTTCGTCATGTGAGTTGAGAGGGGTGTATCTTGGCTATAAAAGATACTAAGAATTATTTTGTAAGGACTCTCAGAGAATTCATTTATAGACACTGAATTGATCTGAGAGTCAAAGGGCTATGGTGAAGCTCATATAATTAAAGATGGACTTTAAAATATAACTCTGACTTGTGTGTGGTTTGTAAACTCAACTCATTTAGTAATACAGGAAATTACCACGACACATATTATCCTCGGTGTATATATCCCTGTGTTTCCTGTCTCTCTGTTCGTCTTGTTTGCTAACCTGTTGAGGATAGAGGGCGCTATTTTCACTTTGGGGGAAAATCGTGCCCAATTTAAACGGCCTCGTACTCTATTCTTGCTCGTACAATATGCATATTATTATTACTATTGGATAGAAAACACTCTCAAGTTTCTAAAACCGTTTGAATTATATCTGTGAGTAAAACAGAACTCATTTTGCAGCAAACTTCCTGTCAGAAAGTGAAAAATCTGAAATCCAGGCTCTGTTCCAGGGCCTCCCTAATCGTTTGCTTGAATTCTATTAGTATACATGCACTTCATACGCCTTCCACTAGATGTCAATAGGCTGTGAGAGGTGAAATGGGGTCTCTAGCTCTTTCTATGGTGAAAAGAGACAGCTTGGAATGACATGACCCCAGAATTCCTTTGTTCAGGAAGCGCATAAAGGTCACCAGTATTGGCTTCTGAAAAGCATTCGTTATAGACGTGTTATATCTCCGGCTTTGATTTTATTTGATAAATGTAATAATATCATCGTGAAGTATGTTTTTTCAATATAGTTTTATTAGATTATTGAAATTTTTTCGGGAGTTTAGGCGTGTTGCGTTCTTTGCGTTTGGTGACGAAGGAGAGCTTAGCGCCACTTAGCTAGTTTTGCTTGCTCATTCGAGAGGGAAAAATGCCATTCTAAAACCAAACAACGATTGTTCTGGACAAAGGACCCCTTGAACAACATTCTGATGGAAGATCATCAAAAAGTAGGACCCATTTATGATGGTATTTCATATATCTGTCGAACATGTTTACTTTTAGTTAGCGCCCAGATTTTGGGGGCTCTCTCGCAATAACGTAAGCTGCATATCGTAATGAAGTTCTTTTTAGAATTCTAACACGGCGATTGCATTAAGAACTAGTGTATCTATCATTTCCTATACAACATGTATTTTTTAGTAAAGATTATGAATAGTTATTTGGTCAGAATAGGTGAGTGTCAGAAAAATATCCGAACATTCTGGGAAAAAGATGCTAAGTTTTCAGAATGTGTAACCACGGATTTCAGCTCTAAATATGCACATTTTCGAACAAACCATATATGTATTGTGTAATATGATGTTATAGGACTGTCATCTGATGAAGGTTTATGAAGGTTAGTGAAAATTAATATCTTTTGCTGGTTTATTCGCTATCGCTAACGTGCCTATTGCTATCGCTAACGTGCCTTGATGAATGAATGCGGTTGTGTGGTAGGCTATTGTAGTAAGCTAATATAATGCTATATTGTGTTTTCGCTGTAAAACACTTAAAAAATCGGAAATATTGGCTGGATTCACAAGATGTTTGTTTTTAATTTGCTGTACACCATGTATTTTTCAGAAATGTTCTATGATGAGTATTTAGGTATTTCACGTTGGTCTCTATAATTACTCTGGCTGCTTCGGTGCTATTTTTGATGGTAGCTGTGATGGTAGCTGCAATGTAAAACTGATTTATACCTCAAATATGCACATTTTTCGAACAAAACATAGATTTATTGTGTAACATGTTATAGGACTGTCATCTGATGAAGTTGTTTCTTGGTTAGTTTGGTTGGTTCTTGGTTAGTTTGGTTGGTTTCGTGCATGCTACCTGTGCTGTGAAAAATGTCTGTGCTTTTTTGTATTTGGTGGTGAGCTAACATAAATATATGTGGTGTTTTCGCTGTAAAACATTTTAAAAATCGGACATGACTGGATTCACAAGATGTGTATCTTTCATTTGCTGTATTGGACTTGTTAAAACCTTTTCTCAATAGGGGGTGCTGTTTGCACTTTGTAATAATTTCGTTCCCAAATTAAACTGCCTCGTACTCAATTATTGCTTGTACAATATGCATATTATTATTACTATTGGATAGAAAACACTCTCTAGTTTCTAAAACCGTTTGAATTATATCTGTGAGTAAAACAGAACTCGAGTTGGAGCAATTTTCCTATGAGGAAGTGAGAAATCTGAAATCTGCAGGCTGTTCTGAGGTCGGTTTATTAATTTGCATGTCTTCTATTGGTTGAGATGCACTGCATACGCCTTCCCCTGGATGTCAGCAAATAGTGAGAATTGGAATGGAGTTGCTAGGCAGATCTGAGGCCTTATAAATGGGCTGGCAACGTGGTGTCCTCTCTTTCTTCCCTTCACCATGACGCAAGACAGACCTCAGGATGGCGTTCTAGAAAGCTCCCGTTATAGCCCTTAGATATATCCGGCTCTGATTTTATTCGATATAGGTGTTAAAGACATCATAATGTTGTTATTTTAAACCGAGTTATATCAGTTTATATCAGTATATTGCGATTTTCGGGTATTTATTTGTTCTGCGTTCTAGGGAGTTGGGCACGTCTGGCCCACATGGCTAATGTTTACTGCTAATTCCAAAGTTGAAGGCGACAATCTACAACCGAGCAACGATTCTTTTGGAAAAAGGACAACTTGCCCAAGATTCTGATGGGAGCTCATCAAAAAGTAAGAACTATTTATGATGTTAATTCGTTGTTCTGTTGAAAAATGTAAAACTCATATTCCGCCATTAATTTCGGTGCGGTCTCGCTTTAACGCACGCTGTATGTCGTAGTAACGTTAATTTTAAAAATCTAACACAGCGATTGCATTAAGAACTAATGTATCTTTCATTTGCTGTCCAACCTGTATTTTTTAGTCAAGTTTAAATTTAGTTACTGATTAGATTAGGTGCCTCTCCCAAGATTTCTCCCGACATATTGTTGGCAGCTTGGCTACTATTCTCATTGTATAACCACGATTTGTGCCGCTAAATATGCACATTTTCGAACAAACTCTATATGTATTGTGTAATATGATGTTATAGGACTGTCATCTGAAGAAGTTTGAGAAGGTTAGTGAAAAAATTAATATCTTTTGCTGGTTTATTCGTTATCGCTATTGTTGGCTTGAATCAATGCTGTTGTGTGGTTGGCTATTGTAGTAAGCTAATATAATGCTATATTGTGTTTTCGCTGTAAAACACTTAAAAAATCTGAAATATTGGCTGGATTCACAAGATCTTTGTCTTTCATTTGCTGTACGCTGTGTATTTTTCACAAATGTTTTATGATGACTATTTAGGTAATTCACGTTGGTCTCTGTAGTTATTCTAGTTGCTTTGGTGAGAGTTGTGATGGTGGCTGCAATGGTAAACTATGATTTATACCTGAAATATGCACATTTTTCTAACAAAACATATGCTATACAATAAATATGTTATCAGACTGTCATCTGATGAAGTTGTTTCTTGGTTAGTGGCCATTTATATCTTTATTTGGTCGAAATTGTGATAGCTACCTATGCAGGAAAAAAATGGTGGAGAAAAAAAAGTTGTGTCTTTTGCTATCGTGGTTAGCTAATAGATTTACATATTGTGTCTTCCCTGTAAAACATTTTAAAAATCAGAAATGATGGCTGGATTCACAAGATGTGTATCTTTCATCTGGTGTCTTGGACTTGTGATTTAATGATATTTAGATGCTAGTATTTACTTGCTAGGCTATGCTAGTCAGCTTTTTTTCTGATAGGGGTGCTCCCGGATCCGGGATTGTGTGCAAGTAGAAGTTAATGTGTGAAAGTTAAATATTTCTCAAAAATATTTTTCGAATTTCGCGCTCTGCCTTTTCAGTGGAATGTGGGAGGAGTTCCGCTAGCGGAACGCTGGGGCTAGACAGGCTAAGTCAACCAGCGGTTTTCCTTGCTCCTATTTTTTCCAGTCTCTGTTTGTTTCTAGTCCGCCTGGTTTCGACCCTTGCCTGTCCTGACTCCGAACCCACCTGCAGGACCACTGTGCCTGTTCTGACTAGCAGCCTGCCTATGCCCTTGTACTGTTTTTGTACTCGGATCTGGTTTCTAACCCCTGCCTGGCCTGACCTCGAGACTGACTATCATCTGGTACTGTTTGGACTCTGACCTGGTTTATGAACTCTCGCCTGTCCCTGACTTGCCTTTGCCTACTCCCTTTGTTATAATAAATATTGGAGCTCTACCATCTGCCTCCTGTGTCTGCATTTGGGTCTCGCCTTGTACCCTTATATCAAGACATTTCAACTATTCATTTTTTATTAATTTGTAAACATTTAAAAAAAACATAATTCCCCTTTGACATTATGGGGTCAATCTAAATGTAATCCATGTTAAATTCAGGCTGTAACACAACTAAATGAGGAAAAAGTCAAGGTGTGTGAATACTTACTGAAGGCACTGTTATTTTCTACATACTTGATATCTTGTTTTAGCTGTTTAAGTTTACAACAACAAAAAAGACACAAGGAAGCAAGCATGTCAACACGCACACAAAATAAACACACACGGACACACACACAAGCACATGCATGCAGGCACACATAAACAGACACATAGTGCAGTGCATTCGGAAAGTGTTCAGACTCCTTGACTTTTTCCACATTTTGTTACGTTACAGCCTTATTATACGTTTTTTTCCCCTCATCAATCTACACACAACACCCCACAATGACAAAGTAAAAACTTTCTTTAGTCATTTTTGCAACATCACATTTACATATGTATTCAGACCCATTAATCAGTACTTTGTTGAAGCACCTTTGGCAGTGATCACAGACTCGATTCTTCTTGGGTATGACGCTAGAAGCTTGGCACACCTGTATTTGGGGAGTTTCTCCCATTATTCTCTGCAGATCCTCTCAAGGTCTGTCAGGTTGGATGGGGAGCGTCGCTGCACAGCTATTTTCAGGTCTCTCCAGAGATGTTCGATCGGATTCAAGTCCGGGCTCTGGCTGGGCGACTCAAGGACATTCAGAGACTTGTCCTGAAGCCACTCCTGTGTTGTCTTGGCTGTGTGCTTAGGGTCGTTGTCCTGCTGGAAGGTGAACCTTCTGATGTTCTGAGCACTCTGGATCAGGTTTTCATCAAGGATCTCTCCTTACTTTGCTCCGTTCATCTTTCCCTTGTTCTTGAATGGTCTTCCAGTCCCTGCCACTGAAAAACATCCCCACAGCATGATGCTGCCACCTCCATGCTTCACCGTAGGGATGGTGCCAGGTTTCCTCCAGACGTGATACTTGGCAACCAGCCCAAAGAGTTCAATCTTGGTTTCATCAGACCAGAGACTCTTGTTTCTCATGGTCTGAAAGTCCTTTAAGTGCCTTTTGGCAAACTCCAAGCGGGCTGTCATGTGCTTTTACTGAGGAGTGGCGTCCGTCTAGCCACTCTACCATAAAGGCCTGATTGGTGGAGTGCTGCAGAGATGGTTTTCCTTCTGGTAGTTTCTCCCATCTCCAAAGAGGAACTCTGCGGCTCTGTCAGAGTGACCATCAAGGCCCTTCTCCCCCGATTGCTCAGTTTGGCCGGGCTGCCAGCTCTAGGAAGAGTCTTGGTTATTCCAAATTTCTTCCATTTAAGAATGATGGAGGCCACTGTTTTCTTGGGGACCTTCAATGCTTCAGACATTTTTTGGTACCCTTCCCCAGATCTGTGCCTCGACACAATCCTGTCTCGGAGCTTTACGGACAATTCCTTCAACCTCATGGCTTGGTTTTTGCTCTGACATGCAGTCAACTGTGGGACCTTATATAGACAGGTGTAAAGTACTTAAGTAAAAATACTTGAAAGTATTACTTAAGTAATTTTGGGGGTATTTGTACTATACTTTACTATTTATATTTTTGACAACTTTTACTTTTACTTCACTACATTCCTAAAGAAAATTGTACTTTTTACTCCATACATTTTCCCTGACACCCAATACTTTTAGACGTTTACTCAAGTAGGATTTTACTGTGTGACTTTCACTTTTACTTGAGTCATTTTTTATGAAGGTATCTTAACTTTTACTCAAGTATGACAATTGGGTACTTTTTCCACCACTTCAGGTGTGTGCCTTTCCAAATCATGTCCAATTAATTGAATTTACCACAGGTGGAGACCAATGAAGTTGTAGAAACATCTCAAGGATGATCAATGGAAACAGGATGCACCTGAGCTCAATTTCGAGTCTCATCGCAAATGGTCTGAATACTTACGTAAATAAGGTATTTCTGTTTTTAATTTTTAATTTATCAAAAATGTATCAACACCTGTTTTCGCTTTCTCATTATGGGGTGATGTGTGTAGATTGATGAGGAAAAATAATGATGTAATCAATTTAAAAAATAAGGCTGTTGCGTAGCGAAATGTGGAAAAAGGGAAAGGAATACTTTCCCAATGCAATGTCTACACACATGCACACACACACACACTGGCATTCACACACACACATACAAACACACACACACACTCCGCCTGGAGGATTTTAGTTTGAGATGCATACTCGTGTCTGAGTTAATAATATTAAAAGTCATATCATGAATCAGCAGACAGAGGAGACACCTCAGCTGGGTGACAGAGAGCGCGAGAGAGAGAAACGGATGGAGGGAGGGATGGAGAGATGGAGGGATGGCGAAATGGAGGGATGGAGGAGAGAGGACAGAGGAGACTCACCTCAGCTGGGTGACAGAGAGAGAGAGAAGAGAGAGGGATAGAGGGAGAGGGGGATGGAGAGATGTAGGGATGGAGAAGAGAGGACAGAGGAGACACCTCTGCTGGGACTCACAAAGAGAGGAGAGAGGAATCGAGGAGAGAGAGTGGGAAGAGAGAGAGTGGGACACACCAAAGGTGTCCGCATGCTTCCCAGACGAAACAGTTCAGTAGAGATGGTGCATCTATTATGAGGATATTTTGTGACGTTTTTGTTCATTTTGGACTTCGGTGAGGGTTTTTTCGGGCACACATTTTTTTTGGAGGCAAGTCGATGTTCGAAGGCAATGTCTACGCCCCTTCGTCTGTGATTGGTCAACAGTAGGGATTCTTCAATGAAGTCTTTGATGTCATTCAATAAGAGATGACTCGTTTTCATGCACATTTTTTCATATAAATATACTGCACCAAACATCTTAGTTAGATATAAAATTGCGCGACTAAGATCTCTTCTGCAAAAACGTCAAACTTTAATGACAGATTCTTGAGTTATCTTAGATTCATTCTGACTATTTTTGAAAAGTGTAAACTGGCTATGGCATCTCAAAATGGACAAACAGTACTATCGCCGCTTTTGTCTGGTTTTTCAAGAGAAGGTCTTTTAAAGGAGTATGCGAGCACACACTTTGGCTAGCCGAGTCTGGCTAGGCGCCAGCCGAACTGAAGCTCGCTGACGCCTTTAGGGAAGAGGGAGAGGATGAGAGATGAGAGAAAGAGTGAGGGATGGAAGAGAACAGAGACATACATGGATGGGGAATAAAGGAGAGCCCTGTGGCCAACTCATAACCCCACACATAAAAACCCCATGTGGTTCTGTCTTTGTCCGGGTAGACAGTTACAGACAGTAGCCTGTACTCCTCCATACACAGTAGCCTCCTCTCCCAGCCACATAACAGACATCCAGAGGTCAGGAGGACAAGTGAAGAGAGAGAGACTACAAAGGCAGCAAGTCCCCTTATAAGTCTTTCTGGGAGATGAGGCCTAAGTCATCTGCAATCTACAGTGAATGTCTGTCTGGCTGAATGGAACGCTGTGGTGTGTCTGTTGTGGTGGTGGGGGGTATGTCTGTGTGTGTGTGTGTGTGTGTGTGTGTGTGTGTGTGTGTGTGTGTGTGTGTGTGTGTGTGTGTGTGTGTGTGTGTGTGTGTGTGTGTGTGTGTGTGTGTGTGTGTGTGTGTGTGTGTGTGTGTCTCGTGTGTGTGTGTGTGTGTGTGTGTGTGTGTGTGTGTGTGTGTGTGTGTGTGTGTGTGTGTGTGTGTGTGTGTGTGTGTGTGTGTGTGTGTGTGTGTGTGTGTGTGTGTGTGTGTGTTTGTGTTTGTGTGTGTCTCGTGTGTGCCTCGTGTGTGTGTCTCGTGTTTGTATGTATGAGTGTGTGTCTCCGTACCGTGATAAAGGCTGACAAGCCTGTGTGTGCATTATTGATTCTCTGATGTGAAAGTCTGATTCTTGGCCTCAGGGCTGGATTAACCTGTAGACAGCACATCTCAACATGCACACTGTCTCACTGTCCCAACCTGCCATTCAGATGCAGATTGAAAGTGAACCTCTTTACAGTCACTGTCTGATCCACTCTCATTCAACCCAAATTCTCATTCTTCACAAGGGTACATCATTGACTTATAGTGTGTGTGTGTGTGTGTGTGTGTGTGTGTGTGTGTGTGTGTGTGTGTGTGTGTGTGTGTGTGTGTGTGTGTGTGTGTGTGTGTGTGTGTGTGTGTGTGGGTGTGTGGGTGTGTGGGTGTGCGTGCGTGCGTGCGTGCGTGCGTGCGTGCGTGCGTGCGTGCGTGTGTGTGCCTGTCCAAGTGGAGCCATCCTCACAGAGGGACTCACTGCATCTGCACTGCCATACTGTGCTATACACACACATAAACACACCTAATTCACTCTTTACCTCTACCGCTGTGTGTTAGAGAGAAAGGGAGAGAGAAAGAGAGTAAACAGTGTCTGTTCTTCACCTGACAAGATGGCTGATCACGATGCAGATGATGGTGGAAGATGGCGGCTGTTTCGTCTCACAATATTTCCTCACCTCTTGACTTCTCCTCCTCCAATCACTATTATTGTTTTATCTATTCATTTTTATTAATTCTATTGAACATGGAAGCGCACATCAATTCAGGCCGCAGCCGTCATACCGCTCAGGAAGGAGGTGCGTTCTGTCTCCTAGAGATGAACGTACTTTGGTGCGAAAAGTGCAAATCACTCCCAGAACAACAGCAAAGGACCTTGTGAAGATGCTGGAGGAAACAGGTACAAAGATATCCATGTCCACAGTAAAACGAGTCCTATATCGACATAACCTGAAAGGCCGCTCAGCAAGGAAGAAGCCACTGCTCCAAAACCGCCAGAAAAAAGCCAGACTACGGTTTGCAACTGCACATGGGGACAAAGATTTTGAGAAATGTCCTCTGGTCTGATGAAACAAAAAGTAGAACTGTTTGGCCATAATGACCATCGTTATGTTTGGAGGAAAAGGGGGAGGCTTGCAAGCTGAAGAACACCTTCCCAACCGTGAAGCACGGGGGTGGCAGCATCATGTTGTGGGGGTGCTTTGCTGCAGGAGGGACTGGTGCACTTCACAAAATGGATGGCATCATGAGGCAGGAAAATTATGTGGATATATTGAAGCAACATCTCAAGACAAAGGTCAGGAAGTTAACTTCTTCTGGCTGCAGGGGCAGTATTGAGTAACTTGGATAAAGGTGCCCATTTCAAACGGCCTCGTACTCAATTCTTGCTCGTACAATATGCATATTATTATTACTATTGGATAGAAAACACTCTCTAGTTTCTAAAACCGTTTGAATTATATCTGTGAGTCAAACAGAACTCATTTGGCACAAACTTCCTGACCAGGAAGTGGAAAGTCTGAAATCGAGGCTCTCTTCTAGGTCCTGCCTATAAATGGGCATGATACTTATTAGTATACATGCACTTCATAGACCTTCCCCTGGATGTCAAGAGGCGGTGAGAGAAGAAATTTAGTGTTTATCTTGGTCTGAAGTGGAATACAAGCTCTTTGTATGACGTGTCCCCCATTTCCGGTTTTCTGGAGAGCGCGAAGAGGGACCTGGATTTGCCTTCTGTTTAGCTGCCGTTATAGGCGACTACTATCTCCGGCTTTGATTTTATTTGATACATTTGACCATATCATCGTAAAGTATGTTTTTTCAATATGGTTTAATCAGATTATTGAAATTTTTTCGGGAGTTTTGCCGTGTTCCGTTCTCTGACTTTGTTGACGATGGAGAGATTCGTGCCACTTGGCTAGTGTGCTTGCTAAATCGAGAGGGAAAGTGGCCGTTCTAAATCCAAACAACGATTGTTCTTGACAAAGGACCCCTTGAGTTGAGTTGAGTTGAGTTTGAGTTTATTTTTACAGGGACAGTGCACATTAATCAACGTTTCAGTAAAAGTGCCGGTTTTAGCCAGCCGGCTAATTTTCAACCGCAGTCCCTGGGCAGGTTATTAAAAACAATTACAATATAGACAATAGCAACATAGAACAAGACATAGCATACAGACATAGCAACATAGGACAAGCAAGACGTAGCATACAGACAGAGCAACATAGAACAAAAAGCAGTAAGACAAAATTCATAAAAGCAACGAAGTGTTTCCACACCTCACAAGTTACAGACAACAGACATGGAAAGCGGCAACACACAGCTAGGGACCATGTTCACAAATCTGATTGACCTTTAGCCATGTCTTCAAGCATTTTGTGAAAGTGTGATATGTGGTGCAGTTATGTGTGTCTGATGGCAGTGTATTCCAGACATGGGAAGCTCTCACAGAGAAAGCGGATTTACTAAAGGTGCTTTTCCTTAGGGGAACTATACAGTCACCTCTCATGGCAACATGACAACAACTCCTTGTCCAACATTCTGATGAAAGATCAGCAAAAGTAAGAAACATTTTATGATGCTATTTCATATATCTGTCGTACATGTGAACTAGTCGTGGGCGCCCAACTTTGGGTACTCTAGCTATACCGAAGCTGGATGTCGTAATGAAGTTATTTTTTAGAATTCTAACACTGCGATTTCATTAAGAACTAATGGATCTATCATTTCCTATACAACATGTATGTTTTAGTTATGTTTATGAATAGCTATTTGGTCAGAATATGTGTGTCAGAAAAAGTGTCAGAAAAAAATCCGGGCGTTGTGGGAAAAAGTAGCTAAGTTAGCACAATGTATAACCATTGATTTCAGCTCTAAATATGCACATTTTCGAACAAAACATAAGTGTATGTATAACCTGATGTTATAGGACTGTCATCTGATGAAGAATATCAAGGTTAGTCAAAAATTATATATCTTTTGCTGGTTTGTTACGATCGCTAACTTTTACTGCTGGGGAAGGGCTTGTGTTTTTGGCTATTGTGGTAAGCTAATATAACGCTATATTGTGTTTTCGCTGTAAAACACTTGATAAATCGGAAATATTGTCTGGAATCACAAGATGCCTGTCTTTCATTTGCTGTACACTATGTAATTTTCAGAAATGTTTTATGATGAGTATTTAGGTATTTGGCGTTGGTGTCTGTAATTATTCTGTCTGCTTTCGGTGCAATTTCTGATTGTAGCTGCAATGTAAACTATGATTTATACCTGAAATATGCACATTTTTCGAACAAAACATAGATTTATTGAATAACATGTTATAAGACTGTCATCTGATGAAGTTGTTTGTTGGTTAGTTTGGTTGGTTCTTGGTTAGTTAGGTTGGCTTTGTGCATGCTACCTGTGCTGTGAAAAATATCTGTCCTTTTTTGTATTTGGTGGTGAGCTAACATAAATATACGTGGTGTTTTCGCTGTAAAACATTTTAAAAATCGGACATGTTGGCTGGATTCACAAGATGTGTACCTTTCATATGCTGTATTGGACTTGTTAATGTGTGAAAGTTAAATATTTAAAAAAAATATATTTCGAATTTCGCGCCCTGCACTTGAGCTGGCTGTTGTCATAAGTGTACCGACGTCGGGCTTGCAGCCAGAAGAAGTTAAAGCTTGGTCGGAAATGGGTCTTCCAAATGGACAATGACTCCAAGCATACTTACAAAGTTGTGGCAAAATGGCTTAAGGACAACAAAGTCAAGGTATTGGAGTGGCCATCACAAAGCCCTGACCTCAATTCTATAGAATATCTCTGGGCAGAAAAGCGTGTGGGAGCAAGGAGGCCTACAAACCCGATTCAGTTACACCAGCTCTGTCAGGAGGAATGGGCCAATATTCACCCAATTTACTGTGGGAAGCTTGTGGAAGGCTACCCGAAACATTTGACCCAAGTTCAACAATTTAAAGGCAATGCTACCAAATACTAATTGAGTGTATGTAAACTTCTGACCTACTGGGAAAGTGATGAAAGAAATTAAAGATGAAATAAATAATTCTCTCTACTAATATTCTGACATTTCACATTCTTAAAATAAAGTAGTGATCCTAACTGACCTAAAACAGGGAATTTTTGCTTGGATTAAATGTCAGGAATTGTGAAAACTGAGTTTAAATGCATTTGGCTAAGCTGTATGTAAACTTCCGACTTCAACTGTATACGTGTGTATACATCTGTGTATTTGATGTTCGATTTGAGCAGACAGGTCTTATCCAGAGAGAAATACAGTTGCCACAGATCCCATTAACATGTGGACACACTTATCATGACGACCATTGTTGTGACCACGAGGCCCCATACAGGTCTCTTGTGATTGGCTACTGAGAGACAGTGATAACACTGTATGTTTGCTTGGCTGTGAACAGCATGACTTCCTCTGAGCAGTGCATTATGGGACGTTGGCATGGTCGTGGGTCGTGGTGTGTAGTGTCGGTCCCCTGGGACAGAGATGATGGTGTTTCTCCAACATCAAAGCAGCCTCTCGTTGTTTTATAACAGTGTGAAAGTGGGCGAACGGTGTGTGTTTCTGTGCGCCGTGGAGGTCAACTTAGATGGATGCTGCTTCATATATGTGGGACAAATGCCTTCAGCTAGCGCTAGCATGGAGTGAATAGTTATCTATTCATGATACTGTTCAAAGTTCTCTCTCTCTCTCTCTCTCGCTCTCTCTCACACTCCCACCTCGCTCTCTTTCTCTCTTTCTCTCTCTCTCTGTCTCCCTCTCTTTCTCTCTCTCTCTCTTTCAATTCAATTATTTCTCTCTCACACTCCCTTTCTCTCTCTCTCTCTCTCTCTCTCAATTCAATTAAATTATGTCTCTCTCTCTCTCTCTATCTCGCTCTCACTCCTTTTCTCTCTCTCTCTCTCACTCTCACACTCCCCTTTCTCTTTCTCACTCCTCTCTATTTCTCTCTCTCTCTCTCACTCTCACTCCCTCTCTCTCAATTCAATTCAATTATTAGCAGGGATCGGACCAACACGCAGCGTAGCCAGTGCTCAACATGTTTAATTAAACGATAAACAGTGAACACTTACAAATACAAAATAACAAAATGTGGCAAACCGATACAGCCCTATCTGGTGCAGAGAAAACACAAAGACAGGAAACAACCACCCACAAAATCCCAACACACAACAAGCCACCTATGTATGATTCCCAATCAGAGACAACACAAAACACCTGCCTCTGATTGAGAACCATATTATTCCAAACATAGAAACAGACAAACAACATAGAATGCCCACCCAGCTCACGTCCTGACCAACACTAAAACAAGCAAAACACACAAGAACTATGGTCAGAACGTGACAGTACCCCCCTCATGAGGTGCGGACTCCGAACGCACCCCCTAAAACTCTAGGGGAGGGTCTGGGTGGGCATCTGTCCGCGGTGGCGGCTCCGGCGCTGGACGAGGACACCACTCCACCATTGTCTTTGTCCCCCTCCTTAGCGTCCTTTGAGTGGCGACCCTCGCCGCCGACCTTGGCCTAGGAACCCTCACAAAGGGCCCCATCAGACTGAGGAGACAGCTCCGAACCGAGAGGTAGCTCAGGACAGAGAGGTAGCTCAGGACAGAGAGGTAGCTCAGGACAGAGAGGTAGCTCAGGACAGAGAGGTAGCTCCGGACTAATGGCAGCTCCGGACTGAATGGCAGCTCCGGACTGAATGGCAGCTCCGGACTGAATGGCAGCTCCGGACTGAATGGCAGCTCCTGACTGGCTGGCGGCTCTGACAGCTCCTGACTGGCTGGCGGCTTTGGCGGCTCCTGACTGGCTGGCGGCTCTGGCGGCTCCTGACTGGCTGGCGGCTCTGGCGGCTCCTGACTGGCTGGCGGCTCTGGCGGCTCCTGACTGGCTGGCGGCTCTGGCGGCTCCTGACTGGCTGGCGGCTCTGGCGGCTCCTGACTGGCTGGCGGCTCTGGCAGCTCCTGACTGACGGACGGCTCTAGCGGCTCCTGACTGACGGACGGCTCTAATGGCTCGGGACAGACGGGCAGCTCTGACGGCTCGGGACAGACGGGCGGCTCAGATGGCGCTGGGCAGACGGATGGCTCAGATGGTGCTGGGCAGACGGAGGGCTCAGATGGCGCTGGGCAGCCCGATGGCTCAGATGGCGCTGGGCAGACGGATGGCTCAGATGGCGCTGGGCAGACGGATGGCTCAGATGGCGCTGGGCAGGCAGGCAGCTCAGACGGCGCTGGGCAGGCAGATGGCTCAGATGGCGCTGAGCAGGCAGGCAGCTCAGACGGCGCTGGGCAGGCAGGCAGCTCAGACCTGCTGAGGCGCACAGTAGGCCTGGTGCGTGTTGCCGGAACTGGTGGTACCGGTTTGTAGACACGCACCTCAAGGCTAGTGCGGGGAGCAGGAAGAGGGCACACTGGACTCTCGAGGTGCACTGTAGGCTTGGTGCGTGGTGCCGGAACTGGTGGTACCGGGCTGGAGACACGCACCACAGGGAGAGTGCGTGGAGGAGGAACAGAGTTCTGGAGACGCACAGAAAGCCTGGTGCGTGGTGTTGGCACCGATTGTACTGGGCTGAGGGCACGCACCTCAAGGTGAGTGCGGGGTGCTGGAACTGGAGGCCTGGTACGTGGCGCCGGCACCGGAGAGCTGGTGCATGGGGCTGCCACAGGAGAGCTGGTGCGCTGAGCTGGCACAGGACGTGCAGGGCTAGGAAGGCGCACAGGAGGCCTGGTGCGTGAGGCTGGCACAGTCTTCACCAGACGGCTAGCCCGCACCTCAGGACGAGTATGGAGAACTGACTCAGGTGACATCAAAGCTCATCCTCCCATGTCCACCCCTGAACTCGCTGCTGCTGCTGCTGCTGCTGCTGCCCGTTGCTACACTGCTTGGTCCGAGATTGGTGGGTGGTTCCTCTTCACGAGAAGAGGAGGTGTAGCAGGGATCGGACCAACACGCAGCGTAGCCAGTGCTCAACATGTTTAATTAAACGATAAACAGTGAACACTTACAAATACAAAATAACAAAATGTGGCAAACCGATACAGCCCTATCTGGTGCAGAGAAAACACAAAGACAGGAAACAACCACCCACAAAATCCCAACACACAACAAGCCACCTATATATGATTCCCAATCAGAGACAACACAAAACACCTGCCTCTGATTGAGAACCATATTAGGCCAAACATAGAAACAGACAAACTAGACACACAACATAGAATGCCCACCCAGCTCACGTCCTGACCAACACTAAAACAAGCAAAACACACAAGAACTATGGTCAGAACGTGACAGCTGATGTTTAGACCGAGGTATGTATATTTTTTGGTGTGCTCTAGGTCAATGGCGTCTAGATGGAATTTGTATTTGTGGTCCTGGAAATTGTTTTGGAACATTATTTTTGTCTTACTGAGATTTACTGTCAGGGCCAAGGTCTGACAGAATCTGTGCAGAAGATCTAGGTGCTGCTGTTGGCCCTCCTTGGATGGGGACAGAAGCACCAGATCATCAGCAAACAGTAGACATTTGATTTCAGATTCTAGTAGGGTGAGGCCGAGTGCTGCAGACTGTTCTAGTGCCCTCACCAATTTGTTGATATATTTGTTGAAGAGATTGGACCTTAAACTGCGTCCCTGTCTCACCCCCCGGCCATATGGAAAGAAATGTGTGTGTCCTTTGCCAATTTTAACCTCACTCTTGTTATTTGTGTCCATGGATTTTATAATGTTGTATGTTTTTCCCCTAACACCACTTTCCATCAATTTGTATAGCAGGCCCTCGTGCCAAGTTTAAGCTTTTTGAAATCGACAAAGCATGAGAAGACTTTGCCTTTGTTTTGGTTTGTTTGTCAATTAGGGTGTGCAGGGTGAATATGTGGTCTGTCGTACGGTAATTTGGTAAAAAGCCAATTTGACATTTGCTCAGTACATTGTTTTCGCTGAGGAAATGTACGAGTCTGCTGTTAATGATAATAGAGAGGATTTTCCCAAGGTTGCTGTTGACGCACATCCCACGGCAGTTATTGGGGTCAAATTTGTCTCCACTTTTGTGGATTGGGGTGATCAGTCCTTGGGGAATATGCCAGAACTGAGGATGATGTTAAAGAGTTTAAGTATAGCCAATTGGAATTTGTGGTCTGTAAAATTTAATTTAGGATACCGTCAACCCAAGGCCTTTTTGGGTTGGAGAGTTTGTATTTTGTCCTGTAGTTCATTCAATATAATTGCAGAATCCAGTGGGTTCTGGTAGTCTTTAATAGTTGATTCTAAGATTTGTATTTGATTACGTAAATGTTTTTGCTGTTTGTTCTTTGTTATAGAGCCAAACAGATTGGAGAACTGGTTTATTCATACATCTCCATTTTGGATAGATAACTCTTCGTGTTGTTGTTTGTTGAGAGTTTTCAAATTTTCCCAGAAGTGGTTAGATTCTATGGATTCTTCAATTACATTGAGCTGATTTCTGACACGCTGTTCCTTCTTTTTCCATAGTGTATTTCTGTATTGTTTTAGGGAGTCACCATAATGAAGGCGTAGCCTCAGGTTTTCTGGGTCTCTGTTTTTGTTTGGATAGGTTTCTCAATTTCTTTCTTAGGTTTTTGCATTCTTCATCAAACCATTTGTCATTGTTGTTAATTTTCATAGGTTGTCTGCTTGAAATGTTTAGATTTGATAGGGAAGCTGAGAAGTCAAATATACTGTTTAGGTTTTCTACTGCCAAGTTTACACCTTCACTATTACAGTTAAACATTTTGTCCAGGAAATTGTCAAGAAGGGAGGGAATTTCTTGTTGCCTAATTGTTTTTTGGTAGATTTCCACACTACTTTCCTTCCATTTATAGCATTTCTTAATATTATTTAGTTAATTTGGCTTTGATGCCTCGTGATTGAGCAAAGCTCTGTTCAAGTAGGGTATGATTTTGCTGTGATCTGATAGGGGTGTCAGTGGACTGACTGTGAACGCTCTAAGAGACACTGGGTTGAGGTCAGTACTACTGTCAAGAGATGAGCTATAGGTGTACCTACCATTGGAGTCCCCTCGAAGCCTACCACTGACTATGTACATACCCAGTGTCCGACAGAGCTGAAGGAGTTGCAGGAGTTGTGACCCATTTTTGTTGGTTATGTTGTCATAGTTGTGTCTAGGGGGGCATATGGGGGAGGGAATGCTGTCACCTCCAGGTAGGTGTTTGTCCCCCTGTGTTCTGAGGGTGTCAGGTTCTTGTCCAATTATGGCATTTAGGTTGCCACAGACTA
This sequence comes from Salvelinus namaycush, assembly GCF_016432855.1. Lineage (NCBI taxonomy): Eukaryota > Metazoa > Chordata > Actinopteri > Salmoniformes > Salmonidae > Salvelinus > Salvelinus namaycush. The sequence goes on from NC_052338.1 coordinate 16,786,769, forward strand.
GTACATGTCCTTGGGCCTGGAAATGGTTGATCTCCCCTTCTAGGATGGAGAAGCTGTCATCGTTAAAGTATGGGGATTCTATTGGAGGGATATAGGTAGTACACATGAGGACATTTTTCTCTGTTGAGATCATTTCCTTATTAATTTCTAGCCAGATGTAAAATGTTCCTGTTTTGACTAATTTAATAGAATGAACTATGTCTGCTCTATACCAAATTAGCATACCACCTGAGTCTCTTCCCTGTTTCACATCTGGTAGTTTGGTGGATGGGATTACCAGCTCTCTGTAACCTAGAGGGCAACCAGTGGGTCTGACTCCTTTATACCATGTTTCTTGTAGGATGACAATGTCTGTATTTCCAAGTCTAAGTTCCTGCTCTTTAGGCCAAAGGTAGATGACCTCTGACCTTGTATATTCCAGGATGAGATAGTTCTCGCTCTCTCTTTCTCTCTCGCTCTCTCTCTCTCGCTCTCTCTCTCCCCCTCTTGTTCTCTCTACTTTTGAAGTAAGTGAGCTTCTGTTGTTTTTTCTTTGCAACAATTCTAACTTCCGTTGGTTTCAATGAAAACCACAGCAACCCCACACTGGAGAAAGTCCCAAGTGTTTCAATCATCTAGGCCGCTCCGCATTGCTCTTTCTTTTTGATCAGCGGCTGAGCTATGTGTGTGTGTGTGTGTGTGTGTGTGTGTGTGTGTGTGTGTGTGTGTGTGTGTGTGTGTGTGTGTGTGTGTGTGTGTGTGGTGTGTGTGTGTGTGTGTGTGTGTGTGTGTGTGTGTGTGTGTGTGTGTGTGTGTGTGTGTGTGTGTGTGTGTGTGTGTGTGTGTGTGTGTGTGTGTGTGTGTGTGTGTGTGTGTGTGTGTGTGTGTGTTTCCGTGAGTGTGTGCCAGTAAGATGTGGTGGAGATCAGAAAGTGGATCATTGGATCCCTAAGGATCTCCATTTATGCCTGCCACCAGCCGAGAAGAAGGAACTTAATTAAGACTTTGTTAAAATGCCCAAATTCCCTCTTTTATCCACCCCCTCCCTCTCTTCCCTCTCTCGGTCTATCCCTCCCTCCATCCCTCAATCCAACACACCCTCCCGGCCTCTCATAACCACCTCCTCCTTCTCTTCCCAGCCCACTCCATCCCTCCTTGCCTCCCTACCCTGCTCTTTCCCCATCCCCATCATCCTAGTCTGAGCTCTGATCTAGCAATAGATTAAACATCTCATTCCCCAGTACACCATGTGATGGAAGACTATGCCACCACACACACACTCACTCACACACACTCACACACACACACAACACCACCGCTAGCTACTGACTGATAATCTTAAAGACTAATTAGTGTTTGTAACAAACCAGAAAGGCAGAGTGTCTACATGATGGAGACAGATTAGTATGTCTTGTTGGATTCTGGGTAAACTTTGAACATTGCTATACTAGAGATGTGATAGATCAGAAGTATGGTATCTGAGGGATGATAGAGAATGGTTTTTACATCAGAAGTTAATGGTTATCTGTAGGAGTCAGATGGCTTTGGAATGTGTAGGGGAGACGGGTGGAGATCTTAGAACATAACAATGTCACTGAGGGAGAGAGGGTGATGTATAACATTTACATTATACAGGATATGTTATTGTTAGCCATCAGGGATCCTCTGGGAGAAGAAGAGACACAGTCTGGTATCAATAACCATGACAGTCTTGAGTTGGGGAGGAGTGATCACTTTGGGGTAGAGGTCAGGTAAGATGAAGTGAGGAAGAACAGATGTAAGTATGGTTCTGTCTAGCAACAGAGATGCATTGGCTGTTCAGATATGGAGGAGGAGACTCAGCCTAGGAGGAAGGGTTAAATATCAGGGCTTGTGTCAAATGTGATGTCTGAATACAGCTGTGTTGACCCTTTGGGAAGAATTCAACTTGGTTAAGCTTCTCTAGTGTCCGTGAGTTACTTATCTGAAAAATAAGAACCTAGCAGTTGGCGTTGTTGGCAGGATTCACCACGATTTTTAATCAAACCAAAGAGTCCAGATCAATGGAACAAGAGCCAGCACAACGAATAAGGTAGGCAAGTTCCTACACCTGTTACCACTCATTTTGACATATTGGGGAGATGAGAATCATAGGCTGAATAATTATAGAATACTTAGGGAGCCTGAGTTTATTCAAACGGCCCATTGTGTTATGGTCATAGATTTATGGTATAGGGTAAATCCCGGAAGGTAAGCCAGAACAGGTTGGTACCTGTTTTGAGGGTAAGTCCTAGGGGGTAAATCCCGAGTGGGTTACTTCCTGTGACTACTATAAGAATAGGGTGAGGCCCACAAGTTAAGCCTGAGCAGTTTAGAATCTGCAAAAGGTAAGTCCTAGGGGGGAAAACGCAGGCGGGGTTGGTTGCCTGCATAACCTATAACGGGGTAAGAGCCCAGGCGAAGTGGCCGTGAGGCAGCGAGATGTGTGAGTGTGTATGAATGTTTGGACAATATTAGTCTGTATCAGTAGCAAGAAAGAGAGAAGTTGGTTCAAGCCTGTTGGGATGGATTATGTGAATCGATAAACACTAGTATAAACCAGCACTAAAAGGGTACAAAAGTGTCCAAATTATTAATAGGCTAGGCTGTTATTATTTAACGCCGTTGGGGGGGGTGACGCCGAATCAATGAAACTGAAATGGCTTCTAGAGGCCAGGATACTCCCGGGGAGGGGGGAGTCGAATGGCTTCTAGAGGCCAGGATACTCCCGGGCAGGGGGGAGTCTAATGGCTTCTAGAGACCAGGATACTCCCGGGGAGGGAGGAGTAGAATGGCTTCTAGAGACCAGGATACTCCCGGGGAGGGAGGAGTCGAATGGCTTCTAGAGACCAGGATACTCCCGGGGAGGGAGGAGTAGAATGGCTTCTAGAGACCAGGATACTCCCGGGGAGGGAGGAGTCGAATGGCTTCTAGAGACCAGGATACTCCCGGGGAGGGAGGAGTAGAATGGCTTCTAGAGACCAGGATACTCCCGGGGAGGGAGGAGTAGAATGGCTTCTAGAGACCAGGATACTCCCGGGGAGGGAGGAGTAGAATGGCTTCTAGAGACCAGGATACTCCCGGGGAGGGGGGAGTCGAATGGCTTCTAGAGACCAGGATACTCCCGGGGAGGGAGGAGTCGAATGGCTTCTAGAGACCAGGATACTCCCGGGGAGGGAGGAGTAGAATGGCTTCTAGAGACCAGGATACTCCCGGGGAGGGAGGAGTCGAATGGCTTCTAGAGACCAGGATACTCCCGGGGAGGGAGAAGTAGAATGGCTTCTAGAGACCAGGATACTCCCGGGGAGGGAGGAGTAGAATGGCTTCTAGAGACCAGGATACTCCCGGGGAGGGAGGAGTAGAATGGCTTCTAGAGACCAGGATACTCCCGGGGAGGGAGGAGTAGAATGGCTTCTAGAGACCAGGATACTCCCGGGGAGGGAGGAGTCGAATGGCTTCTAGAGATCAGGATACTCCCGGGGAGGGAGGAGTCGAATGGCTTCTAGAGACCAGGATACTCCCGGGGAGGGAGGAGTCGAATGGCTTCTAGAGACCAGGATACTCCCGGGGAGGGAGGAGTCGAATGGCTTCTAGAGACCAGGATACTCCCGGGGAGGGAGGAGTAGAATGGCTTCTAGAGACCAGGATACTCCCGGGGAGGGAGGAGTAGAATGGCTTCTAGAGACCAGGATACTCCCGGGCAGGGGGGAGTCTAATGGCTTCTAGAGACCAGGATACTCCCGGGGAGGGGGGAGTCGAATGGCTTCTAGAGACCAGGATACTCCCGGAGAGGGAGGAGTCGAATGGCTTCTAGAGACCAGGATACTCCCGGGGAGGGAGGAGTAGAATGGCTTCTAGAGACCAGGATACTCCCGGGGAGGGAGGAGTAGAATGGCTTCTAGAGACCAGGATACTCCCGGGGAAGGAGGAGTAGAATGGCTTCTAGAGACCAGGATACTCCCGGGGAGGGAGGAGTAGAATGGCTTCTAGAGACCAGGATACTCCGGGGAGGGAGGAGTAGAATGGCTTCTAGAGACCAGGATACTCCCGGGGAAGGAGGAGTAGAATGGCTTCTAGAGACCAGGATACTCCCGGGGAAGGAGGAGTAGAATGGCTTCTAGAGACCAGGATACTCCCGGGGAAGGAGGAGTAGAATGGCTTCTAGAGACCAGGATACTCCCGGGGAGGGAGGAGTCGAATGGCTTCTAGAGACCAGGATACTCCCGGGGAAGGAGGAGTAGAATGGCTTCTAGAGACCAGGATACTCCCGGGGAGGGAGGAGTAGAATGGCTTCTAGAGACCAGGATACTCCCGGGGAGGGAGGAGTAGAATGGCTTCTAAAGACCAGGATACTCCCGGGGAAGGAGGAGTAGAATGGCTTCTAGAGACCAGGATACTCCCGGGGAGGGAGGAGTAGAATGGCTTCTAGAGACCAGGATACTCCCGGTGAAGGAGGAGTAGAATGGCTTCTAGAGACCAGGATACTCCCGGGGAGGGAGGAGTAGAATGGCTTCTAGAGACCAGGATACTCCCGGTGAAGGAGGAGTCGAATGGCTTCTAGAGACCAGGATACTCCCGGGGAGGGAGGAGTCGAATGGCTTCTAGAGACCAGGATACTCCCGGGGAAGGAGGAGTAGAATGGCTTCTAGAGACCAGGATACTCCCAGGGAAGGAGGAGTCGAATGGCTTCTAGAGACCAGGATACTCCCGGGGAAGGAGGAGTAGAATGGCTTCTAGAGACCAGGATACTCCCGGGGAGGGAGGAGTAGAATGGCTTCTAGAGACCAGGATACTCCCGGGGAGGGAGGAGTAGAATGGCTTCTAAAGACCAGGATACTCCCGGGGAAGGAGGAGTAGAATGGCTTCTAGAGACCAGGATACTCCCGGGGAGGGAGGAGTAGAATGGCTTCTAGAGACCAGGATACTCCCGGTGAAGGAGGAGTAGAATGGCTTCTAGAGACCAGGATACTCCCGGGGAGGGAGGAGTAGAATGGCTTCTAGAGACCAGGATACTCCCGGTGAAGGAGGAGTAGAATGGCTTCTAGAGACCAGGATACTCCCGGGGAGGGAGGAGTCGAATGGCTTCTAGAGACCAGGATACTCCCGGGGAGGGAGGAGTAGAATGGCTTCTAGAGACCAGGATACTCCCGGGGAGGGAGGAGTCGAATGGCTTCTAGAGACCAGGATACTCCCGGGGAGGGAGGAGTAGAATGGCTTCTAGAGACCAGGATACTCCCGGGGAGGGAGGAGTAGAATGGCTTCTAGAGACCAGGATACTCCCGGGGAGGGAGGAGTAGAATGGCTTCTAGAGACCAGGATACTCCCGGGGAGGGGGGAGTCGAATGGCTTCTAGAGACCAGGATACTCCCGGGGAGGGAGGAGTAGAATGGCTTCTAGAGACCAGGATACTCCCGGGGAGGGAGGAGTAGAATGGCTTCTAGAGACCAGGATACTCCCGGGGAGGGAGGAGTCGAATGGCTTCTAGAGACCAGGATACTCCCGGGGAGGGAGAAGTAGAATGGCTTCTAGAGACCAGGATACTCCCGGGGAGGGAGGAGTAGAATGGCTTCTAGAGACCAGGATACTCCCGGGGAGGGAGGAGTAGAATGGCTTCTAGAGACCAGGATACTCCCGGGGAGGGAGGAGTAGAATGGCTTCTAGAGACCAGGATACTCCCGGGGAGGGAGGAGTCGAATGGCTTCTAGAGATCAGGATACTCCCGGGGAGGGAGGAGTCGAATGGCTTCTAGAGACCAGGATACTCCCGGGGAGGGAGGAGTCGAATGGCTTCTAGAGACCAGGATACTCCCGGGGAGGGAGGAGTCGAATGGCTTCTAGAGACCAGGATACTCCCGGGGAGGGAGGAGTAGAATGGCTTCTAGAGACCAGGATACTCCCGGGGAGGGAGGAGTAGAATGGCTTCTAGAGACCAGGATACTCCCGGGCAGGGGGGAGTCTAATGGCTTCTAGAGACCAGGATACTCCCGGGGAGGGGGGAGTCGAATGGCTTCTAGAGACCAGGATACTCCCGGAGAGGGAGGAGTCGAATGGCTTCTAGAGACCAGGATACTCCCGGGGAGGGAGGAGTAGAATGGCTTCTAGAGACCAGGATACTCCCGGGGAGGGAGGAGTAGAATGGCTTCTAGAGACCAGGATACTCCCGGGGAAGGAGGAGTAGAATGGCTTCTAGAGACCAGGATACTCCCGGGGAGGGAGGAGTAGAATGGCTTCTAGAGACCAGGATACTCCGGGGAGGGAGGAGTAGAATGGCTTCTAGAGACCAGGATACTCCCGGGGAAGGAGGAGTAGAATGGCTTCTAGAGACCAGGATACTCCCGGGGAAGGAGGAGTAGAATGGCTTCTAGAGACCAGGATACTCCCGGGGAAGGAGGAGTAGAATGGCTTCTAGAGACCAGGATACTCCCGGGGAGGGAGGAGTCGAATGGCTTCTAGAGACCAGGATACTCCCGGGGAAGGAGGAGTAGAATGGCTTCTAGAGACCAGGATACTCCCGGTGAAGGAGGAGTAGAATGGCTTCTAGAGACCAGGATACTCCCGGGGAGGGAGGAGTAGAATGGCTTCTAGAGACCAGGATACTCCCGGTGAAGGAGGAGTCGAATGGCTTCTAGAGACCAGGATACTCCCGGGGAGGGAGGAGTCGAATGGCTTCTAGAGACCAGGATACTCCCGGGGAAGGAGGAGTAGAATGGCTTCTAGAGACCAGGATACTCCCAGGGAAGGAGGAGTCGAATGGCTTCTAGAGACCAGGATACTCCCGGGGAAGGAGGAGTAGAATGGCTTCTAGAGACCAGGATACTCCCGGGGAGGGAGGAGTAGAATGGCTTCTAGAGACCAGGATACTCCCGGGGAGGGAGGAGTAGAATGGCTTCTAAAGACCAGGATACTCCCGGGGAAGGAGGAGTAGAATGGCTTCTAGAGACCAGGATACTCCCGGGGAGGGAGGAGTAGAATGGCTTCTAGAGACCAGGATACTCCCGGTGAAGGAGGAGTAGAATGGCTTCTAGAGACCAGGATACTCCCGGGGAGGGAGGAGTAGAATGGCTTCTAGAGACCAGGATACTCCCGGTGAAGGAGGAGTAGAATGGCTTCTAGAGACCAGGATACTCCCGGGGAGGGAGGAGTAGAATGGCTTCTAGAGACCAGGATACTCCCGGTGAAGGAGGAGTCGAATGGCTTCTAGAGACCAGGATACTCCCGGGGAAGGAGGAGTCGAATGGCTTCTAGAGACCAGGATACTCCCGGGGAAGGAGGAGTAGAATGGCTTCTAGAGACCAGGATACTCCCGGGGAGGGAGGAGTAGAATGGCTTCTAGAGACCAGGATACTCCCGGGGAGGGAGGAGTAGAATGGCTTCTAAAGACCAGGATACTCCCGGGGAAGGAGGAGTAGAATGGCTTCTAGAGACCAGGATACTCCCGGGGAGGGAGGAGTAGAATGGCTTCTAGAGACCAGGATACTCCCGGTGAAGGAGGAGTAGAATGGCTTCTAGAGACCAGGATACTCCCGGGGAGGGAGGAGTCGAATGGCTTCTAGAGACCAGGATACTCCCGGGGAGGGAGGAGTCGAATGGCTTCTAGAGACCAGGATACTCCCGGGGAGGGAGGAGTCGAATGGCTTCTAGAGACCAGGATACTCCCGGGGAAGGAGGAGTAGAATGGCTTCTAGAGACCAGGATACTCCCGGGGAAGGAGGAGTAGAATTGCTTCTAGAGACCAGGATACTCCCGGGGAAGGAGGAGTAGAATGGCTTCTAGAGACCAGGATACTCCCGGGGAGGGAGGAGTAGAATGGCTTCTAGAGACCAGGATACTCCCGGTGAAGGAGGAGTAGAATGGCTTCTAGAGACCAGGATACTCCCGGGGAGGGAGGAGTCGAATGGCTTCTAGAGACCAGGATACTCCCGGGGAGGGAGGAGTCGAATGGCTTCTAGAGACCAGGATACTCCCAGGGAGGGAGGGATAGAAAAGGAAAATGTTACCGTAGCCTTAGAGGCACTAAATAAAGTGTATGATCAAAACCAAGAAGCAAATAAATGGTGAGGAAAATTAGCTAAATTGGACAAAATTTGTACACATTTTCTGGTAGATGGTAAGTTTAAAACCAGTGAAGAGTGTATGGATGCAACCATGATGTGGAACACTGAGATCAGAAAACGGTCCAAACCACAATAGGCAGTTATCCTAATCACAGCATTTTATCAGCAGCGGATAAAACGAGAAAAAGAGAAAAATAAAGATCTGTGAGGTAAAATGGAGCAGGCAGTAGACAAGAATGAGGCAACAAATAAAAAACTAGGAATATCCGAAGGGCATGCACATAGATTAGATGAACAGAAACAGGAATTGGCTAATGCCCTAGAAAAGAGTCAAAACCTAAATCAAGAGTTAGAGAAAGACCTTGAGGATAGGCAAAACCAAATTAAACAACTCAGGGTTACGCTTCAACAGTATCAGAATATGTGTGGAGGAGTATATGCTATTGCAACTCCTCCGCCGTACGCCCCATGCTATAAGGTGAAACAGCTCACAACTGGTGGACAACCATTACACCCCTCTATTAAAAAGGAAAAAGAGTGATATGGGTTGCGAGAGGCAGGGTACAGGCACATTACGAGTCTGGACATAATAGTCCCGAACTGGATAGTTGATCAGCATGATCCAGGTAATCATAGAACGCTGCGACCGGTACGAACACACGCAACCCTGGTTACATATTATCCGGGACAAATAGTACCAGGGGAGGACAACCCTATTCCAGATGGCGCGCAGCCCCAAGTACGGATACAAATACAGCCTCACCATCAGCCATTGAGCGTGAGTGAAATGTGTAGTATTATGAAGAGGCACCAGATCCAGTAAGGGAGGGACAGGAATTGATCAGTTTCTTGAGGAGACAAGGTAGAATTTATGGGTTCCATGCTGGTGATTACGATCATATTGTACGCTCGCTTTTGCCAAGGGCCATGTTGCCAACACTCGCACAGGGATATAGAACGTCGGCTTGGTCCTCAGGACGAGAAGCGTGTGACCTAGCGACAGCAAATTATGAAATTGAAGGATTCTTAACTACGGTTGGGAATGTATTGTTTCGACCAGATGCTAGTAAAATTAGTAATTGTACTCAGGGTGCAAAAGAGGGAGTACACGATTATGTGGATTGGATGGATGATGCGTTGCGTACTAACCTGACAATGGGGGATAGATATGACCAAAATGCAGGAATTTGTATGTCAGCTTTGATGACAGGTTTGAAACCTGTTATCAAAACGGCTATTGCAGGGGTGGTAGATCAGCATTCTCACTGGGATGAAATAGTGCAAGCAGTGTTGAGAGTAGAATCTAATTCCATTTACTCCGCAGCTGTACGAGTGGTTAATGCTGCCACAGTGAAAGTCACTAACAGTGGGTTCGATGGCCAAGGAGAGACGACAAAACAGAGAGGAAAGGGTAGCGACCCTGTTATAAGGCACAGGGGGTTAGCTCCCTGGTTTAGGTGTGGGGCTATCGGACATTGGAAAAATGAGTGTAGAGTGGTACTGGAACCTGCTGCCTTAGGAGGAAATGCCGCTGTACAAGTGTTTGCGTCTTTGTCAAAGGAGCAGCAGCAAACCCTCTTGAAAGCAGCTAGACAGGAACATTTTGCAGAGCAGTACATGACCTCCGTTTGATCAATAGTGGTTCATAGAGAAGACGTTTTTTATGTGAAATGAGACGTAGGAGGTCACGTCTCACACAACTTTCTAATAGATATAGGCGCTCAAATATCACTGATTACTTACGATGAAAATTGGCTAAATTGGCGACAAGGAAAAATATCACGTTCAGCGGGGTACAGGGGCACAATCTAAGGCGATACAGCTATTACCTATGTCACTAAATCTAGTACCAGTGACAATATCAGGATCATGTTACATGGCTACGGGAATAGAACCGATTTTGGGGTCGGATAATCTTCGTGAGATGCCGGGAGAATGGATTTTAAAAGGTAACAAATAAAAATTGGCAGTAAGAATGGCGAAAGCCGAGCAATTGTTGTTTCAGGACCATCCATTATGGGCAAAAGACATATTAGATTGTGGTCTAATCAAAGGTTGTAAGCCTGTTGTGGTTGAGGGAGAACCGCCACAACCAATGAAGCAATACCCTATTAAACCAGAGGCTGAGAAATCGTTGGCGGAAGACCTTCCAATATTACTTTAACGTGGCATAGTGATCCGCGGACCAGCTCGATGCAACGGCCCTTTATACCCGGTGAAAAAGGGACTAAAATGACGTATTACTGTGGATTTTCGCGGCATAAACAAACATGAAGTGAAAATCACACCAGTGGTAGCAGATTTGGCAGACCTATTGGCATCTATTCCCTCAGACTCAGAATGGTACAGTGTGTTAGACATGAAAAACGGATTTTGGTCTGTGCCGGTGGCTGAGGAGTCACGACACTGGTTTGGGTTCTGTTGCCAGGGGGAGCAATATACGTGGGCTAGGGCCCCGATGGGATTTACAAATAGACCCACTTGGTATCATTCTGCATTGAAACAATCGTTAAAAGGGTGTACATTTGAAGGTTCTGTGTTGGTTCAATACGTGGATGATTTGTTATTAGCGTAAAAAGACGAAGAAACTCAAATGCGAGACCTCACCACATTGGTAGACTATTTGGTGGAATAGGGTCATAGATAATCATATGAGAAAGCACAATAGGTAACATATTTGGGGGTTTCAATTTCTAAAGGCACGAAACACATTACCAGGGATCGGGTAGAAACAATGCGTTCATTGGCACGGCCAAATAGTCCTCGCATGCTCAGGAAAAGATTTCAATTTTGTTAGACATTTTATTCCGTCATTCTCTGAAATTGCTGAGCCACTTACAGAGTTGACGAAAGGGAGGAAGGGTCCCCAAAGGATAGAGTGGAGTAAAGAGTGTGAGGAGGCGTTTGTCGAGCTAAAGAAGCAATTGTGTCAAAATTGGGATTGCCAAACCTAAAATGACCTTTTAAAAATTGTGTTCATGAACAGGAAGGACATTGTAGCGCGGTGGTTACGCAGAATCATGGGGGTAGGGAGTATCTGAAAGGTTCAGTCCTAGACCTATCAGTAAACCATGAAGATAATAGGAGATCAGGAGACAGATTCCAGGCAATAGCTATTCTCACGGCAGTCGCTGTAGGGACAGTAACAGAGAGAGCTAGGGACAGTAACAGAAGGAGCTGTAGGGACAGTAACAGAAAGAGCTAGGGACAGTAACAGAAGGAGCTGTAGGGACAGTAACTGAAGGTGCTGTAGGGACAGTAACTGAAGGAGCTGTAGGGACAGTAACAGAAGGAGCTGTAGGGACAGTAACAGAAGGAGCTGTAGGGACAGTAACTGAAGGAGCTGTAGGGACAGTAACAGAAGGAGCTGTAGGGACAGTAACAGAAGGAGCTGTAGGGACAGTAACAGAAGGAGCTGTAGGGACAGTAACTGAAGGACCTGTAGTGACAGTAACAGAAGGAGCTGTAGGGACAGTAACAGAAGGAGCTGTAGGGACAGTAACTGAAGGAGCTGTAGGGACAGTAACAGAAGGAGCTGTAGGGACAGTAACTGAAGGAGCTGTAGGGACAGTAACAGAAGGAGCTGTAGGGACAGTAACTGAAGGAGCTGTAGGGACAGTAACTGAAGGAGCTGTAGGGACCGTAACTGAAGGAGCTGTAGGGACCGTAACTGAAGGAGCTGTAGGGACAGTAACAGAAGGAGCTGTAGGGACAGTAACTGAAGGAGCTGTAGGGACAGTAACTGAAGGTGCTGTAGGGACAGTAACTGAAGGAGCTGTAGGGACAGTAACAGAAGGAGCTGTAGGGACAGTAACAGAAGGAGCTGTAGGGACAGTAACAGAAGGAGCTGTAGGGACAGTAACTGAAGGAGCTGTAGGGACAGTAACAGAAGGAGCTGTAGGGACAGTAACTGAAGGAGCTGTAGGGACAGTAACTGAAGGAGCTGTAGGGACCGTAACTGAAGGAGCTGTAGGGACCGTAACTGAAGGAGCTGTAGGGACAGTAACAGAAGGAGCTGTAGGGACAGTAACTGAAGGTGCTGTAGGGACAGTAACTGAAGGTGCTGTAGGGACAGTAACTGAAGGAGCTGTAGGGACAGTAACAGAAGGAGCTGTAGGGACAGTAACAGAAGGAGCTGTAGGGACAGTAACAGAAGGAGCTGTAGGGACAGTAACTGAAGGAGCTGTAGGGACAGTAACAGAAGGAGCTGTAGGGACAGTAACTGAAGGAGCTGTAGGGACAGTAACTGAAGGAGCTGTAGGGACCGTAACTGAAGGAGCTGTAGGGACCGTAACTGAAGGAGCTGTAGGGACAGTAACTGAAGGTGCTGTAGGGACAGTAACTGAAGGAGCTGTAGGGACCGTAACAGAAAGAGCTGTAGGGACAGTAACAGAAGGAGCTGTAGGGACAGTAACAGAAGGAGCTGTAGGGACAGTAACAGAAGGAGCAGTACTAGTAGCGCAGGATGCTATAGTGACAGCATGGAACTGGACTGCTGCACAAATGAGGGGTATTGTGAGATATGCGTCAGGAGCAGTGTTAGTAATAGCAGGGGTTACTTTGGTGATATTGTTGGGATATCATGTGCTGAGGGAATTGACGTTAAAACGACTACACAGTGTTGAGTTACCTCAAGATGAGGTACAATTGATTAAGGCTAGCGTATATATCGGGTGGCTATGGAGGTAGATGATGGGGAGCAAAGTGAGAATGACATGGCTTGGGAACACCTCTTGGATCCTGTAGTCTGAAGGGGAAGACTGGGCGAAAGCATGAGAAGGCTTTTTAGGGCTTTCATTTTTGCCAACCTCAGCAGAAAAGTATCCTGAAGGCATAGTCAGGCTAAAAGAGAGTGGGAATTGTCATGTTATCAAACTTTGGGTTGTCATGCATATATAATTATGCATAACTTAACATGTTATTAATGCTGTTATGTTTTGTGTGTCTTTTTGTTGCTTTCCAAGTCCTGTGCTATCACTCTCTTAGGAACCAGAAGGAGGAAGGGGAGAAGCTAAAAGCTGCTCCATCTGACATAGAACAAGACAGCAGGTTCAGCTGAAATGTAATTTTGTTGTTGTGTGATGAGAGATGGAAATAAAATTGTGTATGGTGTGATCATAGAACAAAGGCCATAAGTTTCTGAGTTGGTAAACCTCACGGTGAATGTTTTGTTATCATTGTTTGTTCATTTATAAGTAATTTCCAAGTTTATGTACACTGAACATTAGGAAGCTATTGTTCAATAGGAGGGACTGTTGGATTCTGGGTAAACTTTGAACCTTGCTATACTAGAGATGTGATAGATCAGAAGTATGGTATCTGAGGGATGATAGAGAATGGTTTTTACATCAGAAGTTAATGGTTATCTGTAGGAGTCAGATGGCTTTGGAATGTGTAGGGGAGACGGGTGGAGATCTTAGAACATAACAATGTCACTGAGGGAGAGAGGGTGATGTATAACATTTACATTATACAGGATATGTTATTGTTAGCCATCAGGGATCCTCTGGGAGGAGAAGAGACACAGTCTGGTATCAATAACCATGACAGTCTTGAGTTGGGGAGGAGTGATCACTTTGGGGTAGAGGTCAGGTAAGATGAAGTGAGGAAGAACAGATGTAAGTATGGTTCTGTCTAGCAACAGAGATGCATTGGCTGTTCAGATATGGAGGAGGAGACTCAGCCTAGGAGGAAGGGTTAAATATCAGGGCTTGTGTCAAATGTGATGTCTGAATACAGCTGTGTTGACCCTTTGGGAAGAATTCAACTTGGTTAAGCTTCTCTAGTGTCCATGAGTTATTTACTCTGAAAAATAAGAACCTAACAGTGATGTGTAAATAGTTATTACCAATCAGGAAGAAGAAGAAGAAGCGAGAAAAAGAGAGCGAGTACATACAGTACATCTACAGTATGGGTGAAACACTAATACGTGTTCATGTTCCTGTATGTATCAGTGTCAGTCTGAGTGTCATTTCAATCATCAACCAGGTTTAGCTGTAAATGACATGCATCTACATACTGTGCCTAGTGTAACTGTAGTGTTTGACTACTGTAATGCCGAGTGTAACTGTAGTGTATGATGACTGTAATGCCTAGCGTAACTGTACTGTATGACTACTGTAATGACGAGCAAAACACTGGACCACTGCTACTCTAACTTCCGTGATGCGTACAAGGTTCTCCCTTCGGCAAATCTGACCATGACTCCATCTTGTTGCTCCCCTCCTTTAGGCAAAAACTAAAACAGGAAGCGCCCGTGCTTAGGTCTATCCAACTGAGGGTCTGACCAATCGGATTAATACGCTTCGATCACGTGGACATGTTCCGGGTAGCCTCAGACAATAATGTATACACTGACTTGGTGAGTGAGTTCATTAGGAAGTGCATTTTTATTTTACTAGGCTAGTCAGTTAAGAACAAATTCTTATTTACAATGACTGCCTTGGAACAGTGCCTTGCTCAGGGGCAGAACGACAGATTTTTACCTTGTCAGCTCAGGGACTCAATCTAGCAACCTTTCGGTTACTGGCTCAATGCTCTAACCACTAGGCTACCTGCCGCCCCTGCTGCATTGGAGATTGACTACAGCTCAGCATTCAACACCATAGTACCCTCCAAACTCATCATTACGCTTGAGACCCTGGTTCTCGACCCCGCCCTGTGCAACTGGGTCCTGGACTTTCTGATGGGCCGCTCCCAGGTGGGGAAGGTAGGAAACAACATCTCCACTCAACCACAAGGCTCTCCAGAGGGTAGTGAGCTCTGCACAACGCATCTTAGTGAAATCATCCATTGTCATTGCCCTTAAGTGTAGGGTTCATTAGTATTTTTCTATCATTCCGTCTTAACCTGACGTATTGACTTAGGCCCACAACAGTACTTCACATCACTATCCAGATCTACAGTTCCCTTCGGTCCTGTACGACAATCTATCTCAGCTAACTGAATCAGCTTGTCTCAGACCACAACAGATGTGTAATCAAACAAGCAGTTATCCCAGCTTAGATGGTAGAGTTGGGCGTTGTAATAAAGGGATGTTTTTCTGAGTCCCTGGGGCAGATAGTCGCAGGAAACACACTGAGGTATACCAGAGAATAGAATGTTGTGGATATGAAGAAGAGTACAACTGAAAACAATCACAGATGAAGTAGTAAA
>NC_052338.1:16804473-16844473 GCF_016432855.1 Salvelinus namaycush
GACCTGGGGCAGACAGCCCACAGAGGCATGTCTCCTTTTCTGTCTATTTCTATCAGCCTCTCTCTCTTTTTCCAACTACACTGACAGTAATTGAAATTGCTGTGAAATATAGATGAATACAGCGAGTGAAGGCTGATCTCTCTCTCCTTCTTTCTCTCTCTCTCTCTCTCTCATCACGCAGTAGACAGGTTAGGCCAATAGCACGCTCACACACTGGGGGGTCTCAGGCAGGTTGTAGTCAGGCCAGAGGCTAGGGCCCCCCTGCTGGGCTCCGGAAGGGCTGTGTGTGTACTGTCTGTGTGTGGACGGGGCTGTCGACGGGGACACACTGTCTGTCTGGTCTGCCTGACAGTGTTCACCCTGGCTGGGGGGTGAAGCTCAAGGTTACTAGACCTGCAGGGGATCGCTCAGCTCCAAGAATATGTCTCTCTGACTCTCTGAGCGTCAGCACTTTCACACCTCTTAATGGCTGATAGACACACACACACCACACCTGCTGGCTTGAACCACACACACATCTCGTTTAGTCAGTTTTTTATTGTGTATGTGAGCTAATATGCTTGTGTGCATGTGTGTTTATGGATGTTATGAGAGTTTATCCCACTGAAAGTCACCTCTAATAGCCATTTTACTCCCACGCTCTCACATATCCCTCCATTTCTCTTACTCCCTACTGGCTCACTCCCCCACAAACACACCAAGAAACCTACTCTACTGCTGCGATGTGTTCCTGATCTGGCCCAGATTTACAGCTATAGTATGCTTGTAATGACAGGGGGTGTACTGCTAGGGTTGGCTGGCACATCTAACGCACAGCAGTATATCTATGAAGCTAGACACACACACAAATACACAGACACACACAAACACAAACACACAAACACACACAAAAAACACACCCAAACCCACGCACAAATTAATGAATGAGCAGATACACACTCACGCAGACACACAGGCAGGCTTACACACACACACACACACACACACACACACACACACACACACACACACACACACACACACACACACACAAATAAACAGGCACAAAACAACTCTATGTTCTCTTTTGTTTTATTATTTTATAGTCACAGATGATCAGACACATCGTTTTAGAAAAGAAATTGGTATTTTGCTTGTCAAAAAAAAATTATAATACAATTTTTTCCAATATAGATTATGTACAGAATGAGATTGTAATAGAAGCATCATCATGTCTCTATAATAAAGATGATGAGGGACTGAGGGGGGCCAAAGGGCCACAGCACAGAACCCATCTTCTCTACCAATAAATATAAACTGTATATATGGTGTATGTATGTATGTGTGTGTGTGTATACAGTACACTACCGGTCAAAGGTTTTAGAACGCCTACTCATTCAAGTGTTTTTCTTTACTTTTACTATTTTCTACATTGTAGAATAATAGTGAAGACATCAAAACTATGAAATAACACATGGAATCATGTAGTAACCAAAAAAGTGTTAAACAAATCTAAATATATTTTATATTTGAGATTCTTCAAATAGCCACCATTTGCCTTGATGACAGCTTTGAACACTCTTGGCATTCTCTCAACCAGCTTCATGAGGTAGTCACCTGGAATGCATTTCAATTAACAGATGTGCCCTTGTTAAAAGTTAATTTGTGGAATTTCTTTCCTTCTTAATGCATTTGAGCCAATCAGTTGTGTTGTGACAAGGTAGGGGGGTATACAGAAGATAGCCCTATTTGGTAAAAGACCAAGTCCATATTATCGCAAGAACAGCTCAAATAAGCAAAGAGAAACGACAGCCCATCATTACTTTAAGACACGAAGGTCAGTCAATGCGGAACATTTAAAGAACTTTGAAAGTTTCTTCACGTGCAGTCACAAAAACCATAAAGCGCTATGATGAAACTGGCTCACATGAGGTCCGCCACAGGAATGGAAGACCTAGAGTTACCTCTGCTGCAGAGGATAAGTTTATTATAGTTACCAGAAATTGCAGCCCAAATAAATTCTTCACAGAGTTCAAGTAACAGACACATCTCAACATCAACTGTTCAGAGGAGACTGTGTGAATCAGGCCTTCATGGTCGAATTGCTGCAAAGAAACCACTACTAAAGGACACCAATAATAAGAAGAGACTTGCTTGGGCCAAGAAACACGAGCAATGGACATTAGACTGGTGAAAATGTGTCCTTTGGTCTGGATTCCAAATTGGAGATTTTTGGTTCCAACCGCCGTTCAAGGCACACTTAACCAGCATGGCTACCACAGCATTCTACAGTGATACGCCATCCAATCTGGTTTTGGCTTAGTGGGACTATCATTTGTTTTTCAACAGGACAATGACCCAACACACCTCCAGGCGTGACCAAGAAGGAGAGTGATGAAGTGCTGCATCAGATGACCTGGCCTCAACAATCCCCTGACCTCAACCAAATTGAGATGGTTTGGGATGAGTCGGACCGCAGAGTGAAGCCAACAAGTGCTCAGCATATGTGGGAACTCCTTCAAGACTGTGGGAAAAGCATTCCAGATGAAGCTGGTTGAGAGAATGCCAAGAGTGTGCAAAGCTGTCATCAAGGCAAAGGGTGGCTTTGAAGAATCTCAAATATAAAATATATTTTGATTTGTTTAACCTTTTTTTGGTTACTACATGATTCCATGTGTTATTTCATAGTTTTGATGTCTTCACTATTATTCTACAATGTAGAAAATAGTAAAAAATAAAGAAAAACCCTTGAAAGAGTAGGAGTTTTAAAACTTTTTGACATTTGGCCTCACCAGGCATGAAGGAGACCAGGACAAGTGATATTACAGGGCAATGGATTTCCATCATCAGTTCTGTACATCATCATGTGTGCTTCACACACACACACACACAGCTCAACACACAAGCAAGTACACGCTGGGGCCAGATACGAAATTACAGTCGAGTTACAACAATAGGCCATCTCAAGTCAAAAAGAAAGAAAGGACGAATGAAAGGAAGAGAAAACCCTGTGAAGATGCCCATCTTTGTTCCTCTTTGATCAGAGCAGAAGCATGGTTATCTGATCAGAGCAGAAGCATGGTTATCTGATCAGAACAGAAGCATGGTTATCTGATCAGAGCAGAAGCATGGTTATCTGATCAGAACAGAAGCATGGTTATCTGATCAGAACAGAAGCATGGTTATCTGATCAGAACAGAAGCATGGTTATCTGATCAGAGCAGAAGCATGGTTATCTGATCAGAGCAGAAGCATGGTTATCTGATCAGAGCAGAAGCATGGTTATCTGATCATAGTGTTTTGGTGCCAGCAGAGTAGCACTTGACATTTGGCATGATTCAAATGGCCAGTTCCACAGGAAGCTACTCGGCTGGAAAATATTACTGTCTCACAGTCTGCCTCTCTCTCTCTCTCTCTTACTCCTCTCTCTCTCCTTCCCTCTACCTCCCTTCTAGCCTCCCCCATCTCTCTACCTTTCTCTGCCTCGTTCTCTCCTTGTCCCTCTACCTCCCTTCTAGCCTCTACCCTAAAAATATCTCTCCTTCTCTGCCTCTCAACCTTTCTCTCTCTCATAGCAGGTGCTATGAAAAGACTCAAGGACTCTCTCTCTCCCCTTTAGAATAAAAATGCTGAGAAAAAAAAAGCACCCTATCAAGACAAAGGACCTCACTGACGATCACAGAACAAAACGACCACAAAAAAAACAGACAACAGCAAAGTAAAGCCAGACCGAGGCAACAGATAGAAATCTGAAGAGAGGAGTGGGGAAGGACTAGATTGATCCCAGATCTGTTTGTTTATAGCCAACCACTCCTGTGCTCTTTGTACATTTAACACAATGTGATCTGGGACCAGACTAGAGGAGGACCTTGTTGTTCAAGCACTGTTTCTTTCCCCTCTAAATGGACGCACATAACCTCAAACTCAAAAAACCTCCCTTGTGCTTTCTGAACGGAGAGAATTATGACCTGGTGCCATGAAGATGAGATGAGAAAACACCACCACTTGGATTAAATAAAAATGATAATTAATTGATCTCTTTAGCCGGTTAATTATTGTTGTTTCCCCTCAATCTAACCTCTGGATGAGAGGATGTGATAGAAGAAGAGAGACGGAGGGAGCGAGAGAGAGAGAGACAAAGAGACAGAAAGACAGAGAGCAAACATGAGAGAGAAAGAGAAAGAGAGAAAGAGAAAGCGAGAGAGAGAGAGAGAGAGAGAGAGAGAGAGAGAGAGAGAGAGAGAGAGAGAGAGAGAGAGAGAGAGAGAGAGAGGAGAGGAGGAAAGGGCCTGTGAAGGGAAGATAGCACCAAATAATTGTTATCTTGCTGACTGTGTTAATCAGTGTGCCAATTCACTAGTGTAAAACATGTCAGGCTTTAAACTCCTAAACTCCAGTGTGAGAGGTGGAATGGAGGATGGGACAAAGGGGGCTGCACTGAGGTCAAAGGACTGAGGACATCAAGTCCATCAACAGTAACCTAGGGAAAACCTAGGGCACTACTTTTGGCCAGAGGCTTAGGTTTTAGTGCAGTAGGAGATATTGTACCACTTCAGATTTAACTAATGGTTACTGAATACTGATGACTGAGTTGATGTCGTTAGAGGCTCTGTTCAAAATGTGTGCTGTGTAGAGGGAATAGGGTCCAAAATTAGGAGGGCGCCATTTAGGACATATTCTAGACTGAGTAAGCTGTTGTGTTGTGTGGTTGGTCAGCTGGAGGAAGCAGCCAGGCTGGGGTTGAATGAGAACCCTCTTCAGGAAGCAGAGCAGGCAGGGAGGCAGGGAGGATGGGAGGCAGGGATGATGGGAGGCAGGGAGGATGGGACCTGATCACTCCTTATTTCATTATGGGGAAAGCTACATAAATCCACCAAATGGAGAGGAAGAGGCACAGAGGGAATATTATCATTTCTTCTTTCCTCCCCATCCCTCCCTCCTCCGCTATTTAGTGCACAGTGACTTTAATCATCACTTTGGCCAAAACACATTCAGCCTTGACACAGTCTGTCCGGAGGTGAATGGAGTGTGTGTGTGTGTGTGTGTGTGTGTGTGTGTGTGTGTGTGTGTGTGTGTGTGTGTGTGTGTGTGTGTGTGTGTGTGTGTGTGTGTGTGTGTGTGTGTGTGTGTGTGTGTGTATTTGTGTGCGTGCGTGCGTGCGTGCGTGCGTGCGTGCGTGCGTGCGTGCGTGCGTGCGTGCGTGCGTGCGTCCGGATGGAGGAGAATGGGAGGGGGGAGCAACACATTAAATTTGCAATAGTGATGCATCACCATCGCATTACTCCACAGATTAAAGAGAAGATCGTGCATTTAACTAGTTGGTGATGAAGGCTGTCTGATGGATGGCTGTCCTCCTGGACCACACTGGGGCACACAACAACCAACCACTCTTATCCTCAATCTATCCTCTATTTATCCTCTTTTCCTCCATCCCTCTATGGTGGGTGACACCACCAGGGAGAAGGAGAACTCCTGACCCCAAACCTCAATCCATCCCTCCATCCATCTATGGTGGGTGACACCACCAGGGAGAAGGAGAACTCCTGACCCCAAACCTCAATCCATCCCTCCATCCATCTATGGTGGGTGACACCACCAGGGAGAAGGAGAACTCCTGACCCCAAACCTCAATCCATCCCTCCATCTCTGCCTCTTTTCATCCCTCCATCATTGAGGAATAAGGAGAATTTGCACTGACCCTGGTGCAGCCAACCCCCTCTTCCTACCCTGGATCCATCCCTCCTTCCATCCACCCGACCTCCCTACTTTCCAACCAGTATGCAAAACATTCTGAAAAGCACCCGCATCTCAACCCGCTGAACCCATTTATTTATGCAGTTGTTTGATCCTGTTCTCAAGTAAGATACCGCCTCTCTCGTTTTTATAAGAAGAGATGGATAATAAAGGGGTTTGCATAAATTCAACTAAAGCCAACAGAGACTGACTTTCCCCTGGTCTTTGTTATACTGCATCTGTTTTGAAAGCGACGGATGTAAAGTGCTTGAGAGCTTATGGATGGCCAAGAAATGATTGATAAAGTAGAGCAGACAAACTGAAAGACATGAATCACGGGGATAGCACAGAGCTGGGAGGGTGCTGTGGCACTACTAGAGTGTAGAGGGAATGAGAACGAGAACACAGAGAGGGAGAGAAAGAATGAGAGAACATAGATTGTAAAGTTAAAGGGATCCTCAGGAAACAACATGACAAGACACATTCAGTTATTTTGTCTTGGAGCATTAAGCATCACAGTCAATCAGTCAGTCCAAGGGTACGCTCCGACCCTGATCCCTAACCTCTGACCTCTGCAGCTCGGCCTTGTGGGTAAAAGCCTTTCTGCTGTGTCCTGATTGGTCCTTAGGCTTCCCTGACCAATCCCCTTCACCCAGGCACCCAGTTCTGGCTGTGATGTCCCTGCGGCGCTCCGGCGAAAGCAGCTATGCTCATGCCCATGCCCACTCCTTGAGACAGGGATCCATCAAAGTTGAAGTCCATCCCCATCCCCTCTGTGTCCATGAAGTCATTGAGGTGGATGGACTCCACGTCACAGTCTAGGCTGCTGGGGAGAATGTCTATGTTACATTCCAGGTCTGGAGCCATGCGGCTGGGGTGGTGAGTGCTGTGGTGGGGGTGTCCCTGGTAGTTCTGGGTGGGGTGGAGGGTGTGGTGGTAGTAGCCATGCCAGGAGTCAGTCATAGTTATACCCTGGTGGTAGGTGGTACCGGGGTAGGGCTGGTGGCGAGGGTGGGGGTGAGGTGCCGGGGCGGAGGCCAGGCGGAGGCAGGGGTCCTGGTGTATGTCGAGAACAGAGGCGGGGTTGGGGGGAAGGGACGAGGGGTTGGGGGTGGGGAGGTGGGGGGTGAGGGGGCCATAGAGGCTAGGAGTTGGGGTGGGGGTTTTGAGGCTGTAGGGCTGCAGGATGTCTGTGTTGACTCTGGGAGAAAGAGCCTGGAGGGCTGGAGGTCTGGGTCCACCCTGGAGGTGACCGTGGAGATGACCCTGGTTGGACTGGTGAGTGTGGTCATGGCTTGTGTTCAGTTTGTGGTTGTGACTCTGGTTGTAGTCAGTGGCCGGGCTGAGGTGTTGTTTGTGGCTATGGTTATAGTCCAGGTTGGGTTGACCATGATTGTGGAGGCCATTCTGATGATGACCGCTGGGGTTCTGGTCATGAACTGAGCCGTGACCATTGTGTGGGCCTGAATTGTGTCCATGCTCATGGTTATTATGATTATGGTTGCTATGGCTATGATTGTGGCTGCTGCGACTCTGATTGTGGCTGTGAACCCCGTTAGTTACCTGGGTCAGCAGCGTGTGTGACTCCCCTCCTTGCCCTCCCAGTGTGACCATGTCCTTACTGCAGTACTGAGGACCTCCAGGCCCTCTGGTCAGCAGGCTCTGCAGGGCATTGTTCTCTGAGTAGGCCCTCAGGGGGCGCTGGAAGCTGGCTCGCTTGTTCTCCTGAATGGTCTGCATGGGTATGGGGGCATGGAGCTGCAGCATGCCCAGGGACGGCTGCCCGTAGACAGGGCCGCAGTAGGAGCCTTCCCCCTTGGGGCCGGTGCCGTAGGGGCTGGGGTAGCCATTACGAGGCTGGGTTTGTGGGTGGTTCTGGGGGTGGGGGTAGCCCTCTTCCAGGCTGATAGCCCCAGTCAGGTCAGTGAGTTGGGGCAGCTCCAAGGAGGTTCCAGGGCAGTGCCCCCCAGTGCCCAGGGCAGGGGAGCGAGTTGCGGTAGGGCTAGGATAGAGGCGGGGGGAGGTGGAGCAGGAAAGGCCTCCCTCCTCTGGCTCATCTGGCTCAGCCTCGGCCAGGATGGGAGAAAGGCAGCCACTAAGTGTCGAAGCCGAAGAGGAGGTCCGGGAGTGGAGATCCGTCCAGGCATCGTACTCCTCTCCTCCCACCCCTACTCCGCCCTTCCCTGCAGGACTACCATGCTCCGGAGACCCCTGATGCATCCCCGGTCGAGCCCCCTGACCCAGGCCGTAACCCTGCCGCCTGCCCCGACCAACAGCTCCACTGCCAGCTCCGGCTCCAGGCCTCTTACCCCTGGCCCGTCCTTTACTCTTCAGGTACTTGGTGCCGTTGGGGCAGTCGATTGTGGCGGCGCGTCGTCGGGGTCCCTTCCCCATCTTCCCTCCCTCTGGGTTCAGCATCCACCAGGAACTCTTCCCCGTCCCCTCATTCTGGACACGGACGAACCGAGTGTGGAGGGACAGGTTGTGGCGGATGGAGTTCTAGAGCAGAGATAGATGGGAAGGAGAGAAAGGGAGAGAGAGGGAGAGATAGGGAGAGGGAAAAAGAGAGATAAACAGAAACACCCAAGAGAACATTTAGGGTCAAATAATCACTTTTTTTAAACACACAATCATTTGAAATCAACACCAAACTATTTTACCTGAGAGAGGGAGAGATAAAAAGAGAAAGATGGAGGAGAGACTAAGGAGGGCGAAGCGCCTCAGAGCAGCGCCTCAGCGCCTCAGAGCTACAGCCAATCGATACCTCTCCCCTCTTCTCCTCTTCTCTCCCTTCTCCTCTCCACTCCTTTCCCTTCTTCTCCTCTCCTCTCCCCTACTCTCCTCTCTTCTCGACTCCTCTCCAATCCTCTCCACCCATCTCCTTGCCTTTCCCTTCCTCTCCTTTTCTTTCCTTTCCTGTCTGCACACACTCACTCCTGTCTGCACACACTCACACATAATACATAGGGTTTCAGCCAGACTCCACATCAAACTATCACCAAGGTTACAGAAATTAATCACGCGTGGCAACCCAATCACAGACACACTGTATCGATCGCAAGGCCTCCAAATATGAAACCCTGAGATCTAGCCAGGAGGCTGAATGAGAGAGAGGGAGACGGGAGAGGGGGGTGTAATTTGGCCGAGAGAATGAAGATCTGGAAGAGTGCCAGAAAAGGGGGGAGAGAGAGAGAGAGAGAGAGAGAGAGAGAGAGAGAGAGAGAGAGAGAGAGAGAGAGAGAGAGAGAGAGAGAGAGAGAGAGAGAGAGAGAGAGAGAGAGAGAGAGCAAGAGAGAGAGGTGAAGTCTATTTAACCTCTGTATAAACCATGACCCTATAAATAGTACCAGGGGCAGTGATTATAGCTGTTTGGATATTATGATAAAGAGAGAGGGAGATGGAGAGCGAGAGAGAAAGAGGGGGAGATGGACGGGGAGGGAGAGGGAGAGAGAGAGAGAGAGAGAGAGAGAGAGAGAGAGAGAGAGAGAGAGAGAGAGAGAGAGAGAGAGAGAGAGAGAGAGAGAGAGAGGAGTCAATAACCAGTAACATGGGCTGTGATAATAGCTGTAGCTGTGTGGATATTATGTCTGCCTCTGGTTAACCTTATTTAGGGGGCTAGGTCTACTAGGAAGAGATACAGTATGTGAAGTAAAACATGATGCTTCCCTACGGCTGTGTTCTAATATGCATACTAACACACTACTTACTACTCACTTCATAACTCAAGTGGCATAATAGTGTGCATATTGGAACAGGCCCTGTATGTCTTAAGCCCTGGGTTTCGTCTGAGTGTCTGCTATGTAGCTAATCTACAGCTCTATAGCAGTATTTGAAGTTGACGCCAACCTGGATATCAGCAGTACTCCTACTCTGAGTCACTTTTACAATATGGGCTCTGATGAGATCTAAACCAGCCTGCAGGAGAAGCTTAGCAGGGATAGAGATCGTCCGAGCTAGTCAAGCTAAGTACTCTACTATATCTGTGGCCAAGCATGTTCTTCAGCTATAGCCAAGTAAAGTAGCCTTTATCATTACCATACTCTTCCATTTTCCTTCCGTATCCCTTTTTCGATCTCATCTAATTTTCAACTTTCCCCTACTACACTTGTCCGTATCTTTTCTCCTCTCTTCTATCAATCTATGAAAAACAAAAAAACAATGTTTTAAGTGAGAATAGGCATTGGTCTGAAGTGCCACAATGCCTATTCCACCCATACTCTACAAAGGTTTTCCAGCACACAGCTTTGACCTACTACAGTAGCTGGTACTGCACTTCAAACTACAGTTGAAGTCGAAAGTTTACTTACACCTTAGCCAAATACATTTAAACTCAGTTTTTCACAATTCCTGACATTTAATCCTCGTAACAATTCCCTGTCTTAGGTCAGTTAGGATCACCACTTTATTTTAAGAATGTGAAATGTCAGAATAATAGTAGAGAGAATGATTTATTTCAGCTTTAACTCTTTCATCACATTCTCAGTGGGTCAGAAGTTTGCATACACTCAATTAGTATTTGGTAGCATTGCCTTTAAATTGTTGAACTTGGGTCAAATGTTTCGGGTAGCGTTCCACAAGCTTCCCACAATAAGTTGGGTGAATATTGGCCCATTCCTCCTGACAGAGCTGGTGTAACTGAGTCAGGTTTGTAGGCCTCCTTACTCACACATGCTTTTTCAGTTCTGCCATACATTTTCTGTGGGATTGAGGTCAGGGCTTTGTGATGGCCACTCCAATACCTTGACTTTGTTGTTCTTAAGCCATTTTGCTACAACTTTGGAAGTATGCTTGGGGTCACTGTCCATTTGGAAGACCCATTTGCGACCAAGCTTTAACTTCCTGACTGATGTCTTGAGATGTTGCTTCAATATATCCACATAATTTTCCTACCTCATCATACCATCTATTTTGTGAAGTGCACCAGTCCCTCCTGCAGCAAAGAACCCCACAACATGATGCTGCCACCCCTGTGCTTCACGGTTGGGATGCTGTTCTTCGGCTTGCAAGTCTCCCCCTTTTTCCTCCAAACATAACGATGATCATTATGGCCAAACAGTTCTATTTTTGTTTCATCAGACCAGAGGACATTTCTCCAAAAAGTGCGATCTTTGTCCTCATGTGCAGTTGCAAACCGTAGTCTGGATTTTTTATGGCAGTTTTGGAGAAGTGGCTTCTTCCTTGCTGAGCGGCCTTTCAGGTTATGTGATATAGGACTCATTTTACTGTGGATATAGATACTTTTGTACCTGTTTCCTCCAGCATCTTCACCAGGTCCTTTGCTGTTGTTCTGGGAATAATTTGCACTTTTTGCACCAAAGTACATTCATCTCTAGGAGACAGAACGCATCTCCTTCCTGAGCGGTAGGACGGCTGCGTGGTCCCATGGTGTTTATACTTGTGAACTATTGTTTATACAGATGAACATGGTACCTTCAGGCATTTGGAAATTGCTCCCAAGGATGATCCAGGCTTGTGGAGGTCTACAATTTTTTTTCTGAGGTCTTGGCTGATTTCTTTTGATTTTCCCATGATGTCAAGCAAGGAGGCACTGAGTTTGAAGGTAGGCCTTGAAATACATCCACAGGTATACCTCCAATTGACTCAAATTATGTCAATTAGCCTATCAGAAGCTTCTAAAGCCATGACATCATTTTCTGGAATTTTCCAAGCTGTTTAAAGACACCGTCAACTTATTGTATGTAAACTTCTGACCCACTGGAATTGTGATACAATGAATTATAAGTGCAATAATCTGTCTGTAAACAATTGTTGTAAAAATGAATTGTGTCATGCACAAAGTCGATGTCCTAACCGACTTGCCAAAACTATAGTTTGTTAACAAGACATTTGTGGAGTGGTTGAAAAATGAGTTTTAATGACTCCAACCTAAGTGTATGTAAACTCCCGACTTCAACTGTATGTGTAGGCAGGTTGCTTAGGATTCAAACTTCTCAAACTGTCTAATTCATTCTCTTTGAGGAGGTGCTTCCACAATCATGTGATTTGTACCGCATACAAGGTCAAGTATTGTATTCTTTACACAGTACGGTAAGACGGTATCCCATTACACCACCTTTTCATGCTTTTTAAAAATTAAATGAACGCAAGCTTGTCTTTAATACTTACAAAACCATCAGGCTTGATTGAGCTGTTTTGTCTTCTAGTAATGTGGTGAATGCCTGTATTTCTATAAACCTTTTTTTTTTTTTTTTTTTTTAATCCTTTTTTTTTTATTATTTTTTTTTTTATTTTATTTTTTTATTTTTTTTTATTTTTTTTGGGGGGTGGATCAGCTTAATATTGCGGAAAGAATGTTGCTTCCAATGTAATTGTCTGCATCATTTCCAATCCCCCATATTTTTTTGGGTAAATATATATATCCATACACGCATGCATACATATATACATATATACATACACATACCTATATAGACATACATACTTTTTTAAAGAATATACCTTTATTATTATTCCCCGCAACCCTACCACCGCTCCCCCAATTGGAGTAAACTAATAAACACTTCTGCTTTTACCTTCAATTTATACATCTTATACCTATTTTACAGACACAGACTACTTTATAATAGTTCTCTCTTGTTTGTTCTTAGTCCTTCCTCTATTTCTGTTGTCCATCCAATTTTATTTCCACTTGTAACTGTGCTATTTCACAAAAGCTCCGCACCTATACACATTTCACAGATCCCGTATGCCCTACATTGTTTATCTTGTTATTAGTCCCACCCTTCAGTTCCACTCAACCCTTCCCATCTATCTTCCAACATCATCCATTTCGGATTTTTATTTGCCATATATTTTTCAACTGTGCTGTGATGCTTCACAAAAGATTTGAACCTTCCTATTCTCATAGCTTCTACAGATTGTAAATTAAAAATAAACATTTTTGCTAAAATAATTATTATATTATTGATTGATTGACTATGGCTTTTCAAATCCCCCAGTATTGCTATCTGTAGCGTTAGTTCTAGGCAAATGTTGCAATTCTTCAGCCATTCCTGGACCTGTGACCAAAAACGAGCTACATATGGACAATACCAAAATAAATGATCTAATGACTCTGCCTCCTCACAACAGAATCTGCAGAGCTGGGAAGATTGTATACCCCATATATATAACATTCTATTAGTTGCAAGAATTTTGTACAGTAATTTAAATTGAAAAATTCGAAGTTTTGAATCCGGCGTTGTTTTGCGTATCAATTCATAAACCATGTGCCATGGAATGGGTACATCGAAAATCTCTTCCCAACTATTTTGCAATTTATATGGCACAGCTGTCAGTTTTTTGGTCCTTAAATGAAATTGGTATATGTTTTTATTTATCACACTTTTCTTTAACCATTTATGTTCTTTAATACAGGGCCGACATACAAGTTCCTTACTTTTTTCCCCTTCTACTTGCCTCTTCCATTTTTGTGGTAATGCTGCAATTAATTGGTTGTAATTTTGGGTAGAGCAGACATTTCCATATGTCTGTGTTAGCTGCATGTGTGACATAACTCCACCAGTCCTATTTATGATATCATTCACAAAAATTATACCTTTTTTAAACATTTCTTCGATAAATACAGTTTTTTTATCAATTACTATATTTGAATTTAACCACAATATTTGTTGTACTATTTGTTCCGTCCTTTCAGGTGGATTAAACTGAAATTGCAACCAACTTTCTAAGGCTTGTTTAAAAAATAAGGATATTTTGGAGATTATTTCCTTTTCAAACAACCGAAAGTGAGCAGGTGTAATCTGAATAAAGGGAAAAAGGCCCTTCTTGAACATAGGATGAGACATTCGTACCAATTTACTAGAGAACCAGTTTGGATTTAAGTATAACTTTTGTATGACTGATGCCTTTAGTGAGAGGTCTAATGCTTTAATATTTAATAATTTCTGCCCTCCGAATTCATATTCGTTATATAAATAGGCCCTTTTAATTTTATCTGGCTTGCCGTTCCAAATAAAATGGAATATTTTTTGTTCATATAATTTAAAAAGCAGGTCACTAGGTGTAGGCAAAACCATAAGCAAATAGGTAAACTGTGATATGACTAAAGAGTTAATCAGGGTGATTTTTCCACAAATAGACAAGTATTTTCCTTTCCATGGTAGCAAGATCTTATCTATTTTTGCTAACTTTCTATAAAAATTTATTGGAGTGAGATCATTTCTTTCTTTTGGGATTTTTATACCGAGTATGTCCACATCTCCGTCAGACCATTTAATTGGTAAACTACATGGCAATATAAAATGTGTATTTTTTAGTGATCCAATACGTAATATGGTACATTTATCATAATTTGGTTTTAATCCAGAGAGGATAGCAAAGGTATCTAGATCCTCTATGAGGCCGTGGAGAGACTCTAGTTGTGGTTTTAAAAGAAAACATGAATCATCAGCGTACAATGACACCTTAGTTTTTAAGCCACGGATTTCTAATCCATTAATATTAATGTTTGATCTAATTTTAACAGCTAACATTTCGATGGCAATAATAAATAGATATGCCGATAGTGGACAACCTTGTTTTACTCCTCTAGATAGTTTAAAACTTTCTGAGATGTAGCCATTATTTACTATTTTACACCTAGGGTTACTATACATAATTTTAACCCATTTTATAAGAGATTCCCCAAAATTGAAATATTCTAGGCATTTATATATAAACTCCAGTCGTACTTTATCAAAAGCCTTTTCAAAATCAGCTATGAAAACCAGACCTGGTGTCCCCGATATTTCATAGTGTTCTATTGTTTCCAGTACTTGCCTTATATTATCTCCAATGTATCGTCCATGTAAAAAACCTGTCTGATTAGGATGAATAATATCTGACAAAACTTTTTTTATTCTATGCGCCAAGCATTTTGCTAGGATTTTTGCATCACAACACTGAAGTGTAAGAGGTCTCCAATTTTTTAATTGGACTGGATCTTTATATATACCACTTGGGTCCTGTTTCAGTAATAACGATATCAGACCTTCTTGTTGCGTGTCTGATAATCTACCATTTATATAGGAGTGGTTAAAACAAGCTAATAATGGTCCTTTGAGTATATCAAAAAAAGTTTTGTATACTTCCACTGGTATGCCATCCAGCCCTGGAGTTTTCCCATCCTTAAAGGCCCCAATTGCATCAAGCAGTTCCTCCTCTGTAATTTGGCCTTCACATGAGTCTTTCTGTACAGATGTTAATTTTACATTATTAATAGGAAAAAAATCCATACAATTAGTTTCAGTTAGTGGAGATGGAGGAGCCTGAAACGAAAACATATTCTTAAAGTACTTTACTTCCTCTTTCAAAATATCATTTGGTGAATCATGCGTGACTCCATCATTTGTAACAAGTTTTAATACATTTTTTTTGGTAGCATTTCTATATTGAAGATTGAAAAAGAATTTGGTGCATTTTTCCCCATATTCCATCCAGTTCGCTTTATTTTTATAATATATTACACTGGATCTTTCTTGAATAAGTTCCTCCATTTCTTTTTGTTTTTCCTCTAACTTATTCTGTGCCTCTATGGTACTGTTTTTATTGCTATCTAACTGTACTGTTAGTCCTTCAATTTCCTTTGTTAATATGGACTCTTTTGATCTAAATTCCCTTTGTTTTATAGATGAGTACTGAATTGCATGGCCTCTAAAGGCACACTTAAAAGTGTCCCGTACAATAAGGGGATCTGCTGTACCTATGTTATGTCTGAAAAAGTCAGTTATAAAATCTTCTGTCCTAGTTCTAAACAATTTATCATCTAGTAGACTTTGATTAAATTTCCAATATCCTCGCCCACGTGGAAATTCTGTAAGAGAAATATATATGCCAATTATGTGATGATCCGACCGCATTCTGTCCCCTATCAACACTTTTTTAACTTTTGGTGCCAGAGAGAATGGTATAAGAAAGTAGTCAATACGACTAGCTTGATTCAGCCTCCGCCATGTATATCTCACTAAATCAGGGTATTTAAGTCTCCATATATCCACTAATTCCAATATATCCATGACATTCATGATTTCCTTAAGTGCCTGAGGGTGATAGTTTGTAGTGTGATTTCCTTTCCGGTCTATAGAGGTATTTAAGACCGTATTAAAATCTCCCACTATAATAATAGAGTCTAGTGTTGCTTGTAGAGTTGATAAATTCTTATATATATTTTCAAAGAAGCTTGGATCATCATTATTCGGACCGTATAGGTTAACAAGCCATATTTGTTTATTGTCCAATAACATATTTAAAATAATCCATCTACCTTGAGGATCTGTTTGGACAATTTGCACATTTGGATCAAAATTATTGTTAATTAAAACCATCACCCCTTTTGAATTTCTTTGCCCATGGGAGAAATATATTTTGCCCCCCCAGTTCTTTTTCCACAAAACTTCATCTAAAACTGTTGAATGGGTTTCCTGTAAACAATAGATATTATAATCCTTCTCTTTTAGCCAGGTAAATACTGATCGTCTTTTCTTATTATCTGCTAAGCCATTACAATTGTAACTGGCTATACTTATTTCACCACTTACCATAATGAGACACACCTTTCATTCTTTTAATCAGAATATATTTTTGTAAACGTACTATTAAAAAGTAACATAATGATTGAGTGTCTATATAGTTGTACCATGATATTTGCATTTCTACTAAGTAAACCTCCAATTGGTCCCTACTATTCCACCCGCTAAAAGGCCTCATCTCGAGATGGCTTGTCATCCCAATGCCCGGTAGACCACCCTCGACCCCCTGTATCCCATAGCCCTGAACCGACTGGGATCCATTCTTTGAAAAGAGCATACAGTGCCATTTACCGAATTGAAGAAGATCAATTACCATATGCATTTCCATTGCCCTCACCTCGATTTGTATTATATATATCTGTGGATCATCCTCTATTGTCCCTAACATCTTTTACTTCTTCCTTCGCAACAGTTGTGGGATACACACATACACCCACACACACTCAGCCCTTACCCCCACACAACCATAAGCTCACTTTCTCAACAATTGCACCATCCCAGAGCCCAACTCAAGATGGGTCATGATTTACAAATGCACTTGCAGTTGCAGCTGCATGAGAAGGCCTGCAAGACCGCACAAAAAATTAGCAAAAATTGAGAGATTTATTTACCATTGTCATATCCTAGATAATGGAGGTCAAATGTACACCTTATTCCTGAAACACCCACAATACGGCCACCCGTCATGACCATGTCCCCACGCATCTCCATGCAGTCCGACTTTGATTTTGTGCCGCCAGGGCCACAATAATATACCCCCTCTCTGAATGTCCGAGTGTGACCCCCTCCCCATGGGTTACTGCAGCTAGTGTTGCCAGCACTGCCACTGCCTGGGTGGGGGCACCCCACCGGAATCCCCACCGGCTAGGTACAAGGTCGTCATGGTTCTCATTAGCAGCTTTGAGAATTTCCTTGTATATTATGCTCTCCCTTTATGGGGCTTTGGCTTTGCAGGACCAACCCTGCCAAGCAGGCTCAGAATCTTGAGGGGGCAGTGCTGCTCTTGGTCTCTGACCTCATTTTAGCTGCATACAGACCGCTTACAGCGGGCACATATAACAGTTAGGGACTTCTCCTTAGTATCTGGGTCATTCAGGTGGGTGTCTAGGGTATAGTGCCATGGACCGTACCATTAAAATAGGATAATAAATAATTAGATATAATTTATAAAAAAATAAATAAAAAATGTAGTTCTCCATGATAGGACAATAAATAAATAAGACGTATAATTCATTATAAAAGTATATCCATCATCTTAACAACATTGAAAGCCCTCTCATACCCGGCTCACAGCAATACATTGGCTCTGGGATATGCAACCATTTCATTACTCACTCACTCAACTTTCCAAACATAACAAATAAAATAAAAAATAAACACAAACCATACCATCCACACATACTGTGCCTTCTGTTTACTTAGTTTTTATCTTCACTATGTTGAATTAGTGCTTGTGTGTTCAATTAGTTATATGTGAAGATTTATAGAAAAGCTATATTTTTTATTGTATTGTTACAATCAGTAACCGGGCTTGAATTGTGTTTATTTCCCTCGTCTATGAGAACTTTGTAATTTTTAAAATAACCATGGAGTAGTCTTTGTGTCTCTGAACAACTGGTTATCAATATATAGTTTATCAACGACGAGAGCTACTCGTTTCGCTTTTAATCTATTTTCTTTGAAAATTGGATACAGAACTTTGCGCCGTTCTGCAATTTCCTTCGGAAACTGATCATTCATGCCAATTTTGGTCCCAGCAAGTCTTTTACCCAGGCTTTTAACCATTATTTTATCTTTAAATGAAGCAAATTTGGCAACGATTGGGCGTTCGTACCTCTGCCCTCTCTGTCCGAAGCGGTGAACGCGTTCAAGTTGGATTTTGTCGATAACTTCGAGTGGAATCTGAAGCGCTGTAAGGAGGAACTCTCTAACTATAGATTCAGGAACTTCTCCTTCTTTTTCTTGGATACCTGTAAGTACCAAATTCTCTCTCATGGATCTAGTTTGTATGTCCAGTAAGGTTTCTTTCAGAACGGTGTTCTCCTTTTTAATTCCATTCATTTCGGTTTCAATCTTATTGACTGTCCCTTTTAGCGCGTGTGTTTGCTTCTCCAATGTCGCAGCTTTTTCATCACTCATCTCTAGGCTTGCCTTCAACTCTTTTATATCCTTACTAACTAATTCAAGTATACCCAGTTTGTCATTTATTGATTTTAACAGATCGGTTTCGACCTTTACCATTCCCGGTGGTGAGAATATTAAATCATCAGTGTCTGTAGAAGAGTCACGTTTTCGTTTTGTAATCGGTTCCCCTGTCTTACTCTCCGTCATGTTTGGTTGTTGCCTGTTTTCGTAATATTTGTCGATAAATGTCTCTAGTTTTAGGATTTGTTTTGTGTTATTGTCCAGATTGAAGGTTATCACTCACCAGATTAAGTAGTGCTAATATTTTAGTCTAATTTAGCAGATATTTCGAATATTATGTTTTATCTTGAGGTGCTCTACATAAATCCCTTCAGTCCGCCATTACCCTTACGTTACCTTTACGTCATACGTCAGCATCTATAATGGACACTTACCACGCTGCGCATTGGTCCGACCTTTCTTTCTCCTCGTCAGATGAGGAGCAAAATATTAGCAAAATATGTATTGAAAAAAAGAATCATATTAACATCCTTTTTTGGTCAGTAGGAGCCCTGCATAACAACAGTACAGTAGCTCAGATAGATAGAGCCTGTCTGCAATCCTGATTTCTGTAACTGTTAGCTTACCTGTGTAATATTGACATAAGCTCAGAACCACTTGTGTTTCAAACATGGTCTTGTTTTATCAATTGCTTTGCTGATCAATGGACAGTTCATTACCTCTGTCAAAATAATATGCAGCTTAACCTTTTCGAAATATCTCTAACGGTCGTCTCAGCATGAGTTGTTGTCAGTATGCACTCACTGTTCCAAAATGTGATTATTACGCAACAGGACAGTTAACACGCGCTGCATGCTAATTATCTATAGGCTATGTTTCAACTTGTCAAATTCAAATTATTTTCTAACATGTTTTATTTTCTTAACAACAGTTTGAATTGAGGTGTGGTCCACCTCCTCATTGATTCACATAAAAGTAGCCCATTTCAGTATTGCGGACAATTTATGTTTGAGACTTTACTGAGCCGGACAAACTTCTCTAGGAGAACCCAAGCACTTCCCTATTGTTTCTGCAGATCAAGTATGCAGACATTTGCACAGTCCTGCACGAACTGGCACATTTTCTGGCTGGCATGTACAGTTTTATTCATGTTTTCAAGTACTGGTGACAACTAATGCATTACGATTGTTGCATAGATTGTAATGGACACCTATGATGTGTGTAAATTACATTTTTTGAAGGTTGTACTGATTATAATGAGCTAATGCTAAGCTATTTGCCAGCTATGTCTGGCGCCATGTTTGTTGACATGTTGACATGTATACAATGCATTCTGGGTGTCATAGATACATCTGTCAGACCAAAGATGTTATACCGAGGTGAAGGAATGGTTCTCTCATCTTTCGAGTAAAATTACGGAAGTGAATGAAGGGAAGTGAATGATCGTAGACGACACACCCCCTTCAACGTGCATACTGCAAACAGACCAAACTCATCTTGTCTCCTCTTATTATCTTTGGTTGAAGCAAAAAAACAAACATGGCAGCATACACAAACATCGTCGGATTACTAAAAAGTGTTTTATCAATGGTGAGCTCACTCGTGATGTGATGAATTATAAATAGTAATTGCTATTACCTAATTCATATTGTGGTTTCTGTCAGCCGAGAGTTACCTAAATATGACTGCTTGTGTTACGTCAATCTTTCCTCAGTTCGAGCTAGGACAAATGTAGCCTACATTTTCCGGTTTGGAGGATTGTGTAATAATGTTGCTTCTTCTGTAAATTTCTGAACATTGCATCCAAAAACAAATTGGTCACATTCAGGACATAACTTCATAAGGACTGTGTTTGTGCAAAATGTTTCTGTGAAAAAACAGTGTGGCCAGCTCAAACACTGACTGTTGTGTCAATCGAAACTGACATTCTAAATAAGCGATCTAATCACACCGGTTTGAGCATATGCTGCAGAGACCACTGTAGAATGATCACACCCGTTTGTTGGTACATGTGAAAAGGTTAGAGTTATGTTTGTAGTTGTACACATTTACAATAGACCTATATCTAAAAATACATACAGACAAATTACATACAGTATATATTGAAGAGTATGAATTAGGCTATTTGAGAATGTTTGAATCCTAAGCAACCTGAGCAAACATAGTTTGATGTACAATACCAACATACAGTGCATTCGGAAAGTATTCAGACCCCTTGACTTTTTCCACATTTTGTTACGTTACAGCCTTATTCTAAAATGGATTAAATCATTTTTTCCCCTCATCAATCTATGCACAATAACCCATAATGATAAAGCAAAAACAGGTTTTTAGGAATGTTTGCAAATGTATTAAAAATAAAAAATGGAAATATCACATTTACATAAGTATTCAGATCCTATACTCAGTACTCTGTTGAAGCACGTTTGGCAGCGATTACAGCCTCAAGTCTTCTTGGGTATGAGGCTACAAGCTTGGCACATCTGTATTTTGGGAGTTTCTCCCATTCTTCTCTGCACATCCTCTCAAGCTCTGTCAGGTTAGATGGGGAGCTGCACAGCTATTTTCATCTCTCCAGAGATGTTCGATCGGGTTCAAGTCCGGGCACTGGCTCGGCCACTCAAGGACATTCAGAGACTTGTCCCGAAAGCCACTACTGCATTGTCTTGGCTGTGTGCTTAGGGTTGTTATCCTGTTGGAGGGTGAAACTTCACCCCAGTCATCAAGGATCTCTCTGTACTTTGCTCCGTTGATTTTTCCCTTGATCCTGACCCTGCCGCTGAAAAACATCCCCACAGCATGATGCTGCCACCACCATGCTTCACCATAGGGATGGTGCCAGGTTTCTTCCAGACGTGACGTTTGCATTCAGGTCACAGAGTTAAATCTTGTTTCTCATGGTCTGAGAGTCTTTAGGTGCCTTTTGGCAAACTCCAAGCAGGCTTTCGTGTGCTTTCATGTGGCCTCCATCTGGCCACTCTACCATAAAGGCCTGATTGGTGGAGTGCTGCAGAGATGGTTGTCCTTCTGGAAGGTCCTCCCATCTCCACAGAGGAACTCTGGAGCTCTGTCAGAGTAACCATCGGATTCTTGGTCACCTCCCTGACCAAGGCCCTTCTCCCCTGATTGCTCAATTTGCCCGGGAACTTTGACTTCGACAGACCTTTTAAATGTGTGGATGTGTTCAGTCCAAAATTATTTTGTTAATTCACTCAGTAGTGATTACACGTTTATTTATCTTGCTTGGTTAAAATATAGTAGTCTAAAAACAGTTAATTTGTTGAAAACAGATTAATTTAATAAAGTTAACCAAGTTAGCATTTCCTTTTCTTTTGACTGCACACTGCTGGCTGGCTGCAACCTGATCTCATAGCATTTCTTATTATTATCTACATAAATCCGAGACACTCCATTT
Source organism: Salvelinus namaycush (assembly GCF_016432855.1). Lineage (NCBI taxonomy): Eukaryota > Metazoa > Chordata > Actinopteri > Salmoniformes > Salmonidae > Salvelinus > Salvelinus namaycush. The sequence continues at coordinate 16,826,275 of NC_052338.1, forward strand.
AGTTTGGTATGTTACATTTTGTATGGTATGTATTCATTTGTGGATGTCCATCATCCATTTCGCATGATATGTTATGAATTACAATTCGTATGACATGTTATGATTTTGCAATACATATGATATGTTACGAATTCCAAATTGTTGTGGCTAACATTAATGTTAGCTAGGTTAGGGTTAAGGTTAATGTTAGGAGTTATGTTAAAGGATTAAGGTTGGGGTTAGGGGAAGGCTAACATGCTAAGTAGTTGCAAAGTAGCTAGAAACTAGTAAGTAGTAGCAAAGTTGGTAATTAGCTTAAATGCTAAAGTTGTCCATGAAGAGGTTGGAACACTCAACCTTTGGGTTGCTAGACCTTTGTGTTATACACCCATCCTTCCACCCCGACCAACCACCCTCGTTTTTGCCATATGTAACCCTATGTCTTGTGAAACCATACCAAACATAACATATCATACTAATTTCATTGTCCTGGATTTACATGTACTATGTTACGTCTAGTCTATCAGACCAGGCTGCAACACAGCATGTCACACATGCAGTGATTTTGATGTTTTCCCCTGGTGCACCGTGTGCAGCCCCCTGACTACTTTTTACTTGTGCGTGGTGACTTTAGATTTTCTGTGAACACACTGAAAAGTAACTTAACACTGTGCTGATCAGTCAGCACAAATTTGGATTAGAAGAATGACAAGACAGCTGGAGAAGGCCTATGCATTTGAAACAGCGATGCTGTCAGTCTGGTAAGTTGATGCTAGCGTGCACAACTGAGGTTCTGTTTACATGTGTGTTTGGGGTTCGACTATATGCGGTTCTTAACTATCTTTCTGTCTTTTAACAAAACAATATGTATTCTTGGCTATGGTTTGTGTGGTCTTGGTTGTTCTTCGAGGAAATGTAGCGTAACTAACTGTTTGAAATCTGGCTACCTCATTTTACCATATTTAGCTTGGTCTGTGCAATGCAAATTAACATCAGTTTGGTGGTTTTAAACTTAACGTAACTAGCTAGTTATGTTTTGGGTAAGAAAGTATGATCTATTGTGGTGCATGAACTGGCCATACAAGTGAGCTAATGTTACAATATTAAGGTTACTAAGGTTACTATTGTCGTGTCTATAGTCTATTTCCCCACCTGGTTTTATTCCCCCATCACATGTAGCTCACAGGTCTCCTCATCTCATCCCGTTCTCTATCTTCATTCTCTCATTCTCTCCATCATTCTCTCCTCTGCCTCCTGTCCAATTTTGCTGCTCTCCTCTACCATTCATCTTTCTCTCTGTGGCACTCCGCATCTCCTAATCACGCCATCTCTCATTCTCTCCTTCTCTCCACCCATCTATCTATTTTCTAGTCACCTCAGGTGACACAATTTCCACTCCCCCCATTCACATGGAAAAGCAACCAAATACCCAGAAACAAATGAAATGGGAGATACAAATCTATATTCAAGAGTCTCCTAACCACCCACCTCCCTGTGGAATCAATATAGTGTCTGTCAGTGTATATGTTCCCCTCCTAACCCTAAACTATGGGCCCTACCAGTGGAAATTGGACTCCCTCCCGAGTAAATAGATTAGCTACGTCTCTTTGTTGGTTGGTATTGTGTTGAAAGCAAAACACCTGAACAAAAGATATAGTGTCCTGTCGATCCTCACAAAACATCTCCAGGAAAATGCAGCAGCTAAGTGGGTTGCAAATCAATCCTGGGTCCTACCTACAATTTCCTATCTCCCAGAGCCCCCCCACAGTGACTTCTAACTGGCAAATGTACCCCATCCACCAATCCACCACTGACAACATGCTGCTTTGACTCCAGTCTTTTTACAGCGGAGTGGAAATCGGATAAGAGATGTATTTATGTCCTTTCCGCCCTACGAGGGGTCCTCAGCAGAAAATGCAAAGCTGACAAATTACATGAGCAGTTATGAGCACAAGCTGATGCAATAGCCAGATGCACTTCCACTCACACACCGACCCACAACACAGCAGTAGAGATGCAGCGGTGGTATACACCACATACAGCGAGTATACTAACAGACTTAATCAAAGGCAAATTGAATGATGGCATAGTGAGCTAGGCCAACGTGAGATCGACCCACATCAGGTGATCTGAGAGAGACGCCCTGACAGGTTCCTCACATGACGGTGGGCTCCAGCTGGGCGTAACGATGGCAACAGAGTAAACCAAACGAGAGAGGGAGTAGAGAGAGACAGAGAGAGATGAAGTGTGTATGTGTGCGTGTACGTGTAATGTGTGTGTGTGCATGTGCATGGCAGTCAGATGCTGTTTGATGATGCTGCAGGCAGAGAAGGCAGCTACTCCAAATAGACTTTTATCTGAGTCTGACAGATTTGTGTTCCTATCCACCAGGGAGCCTGAATCAGCAGCAGTCACCACTCTTCACTACCTAGCGAACTATCGCTACCTATGTGGAACAGTCAGCCCCACTGATTAGCAAGTCAAGTGTGGTAAAACATACTACCACCACTATCACTGTTACTACCCTACTAGGAGTACGGGACCTTAGCCTTGTATTACCAGACTGATGACCATTACATGAATCATTTATGTAAGTTCGCAAGAGGCTACTGGGACCTATAGGGAACCTATAAGAATATAATATAAATTATATTTTACTTAAAAGGAGGTTTGATTTTCACATCCATAACAAACATTGGAGTTGTCCATTGTGGTTAACACTGTTCTGCACAACCAGGATACAAATGAGCAAGTTTAGGGGTGTTCAACCACCGTGTCATATCTCACTGCCATACTGTATTAACACTAGTCTCTATATTAACTTGTCACAAAGATATTCTATCATGAAGCTGAGAGGCCTTGCCTGAGGCTGGGCGAGATTGAGTGTGACACAAGCACACGTACACACGTACACACACACTGGGAGAGATTGAGTGTGACTGATAGCACGGTGAGTGACCTCGTCTTCAGGTCTCTACAGTTCTACTCCTGCAGGGTGAGTTGTGTAACAGGCTAGCACTGCTGCTGTGTGTTCCGCCAGGTCAACCGTGATACAAGTCAGTATTCGACGTACATCCATGTCTGAGGACATCTGAAAATGACGTGGAAACTGTCCACTAGGGGGCAACAGTGAGTGCTGTTACCTTCAAGTAGGTTTCGGATTTGCTAGGACGTTGTGGACAAGGATGGCGGATGTGCGTAAGCATCTGCTTCTTGTGCCAAAGGTCACATTTTTGAATCCAGCAATAGAAAGCTGTTTTTGAGATTTTTGTTTTAAGCCTACCCCAAGCCTTACTTTAACCATTTGGAGTTAATGCTTAATCTTAAAATGTATGAGTTAATGCCTAAACTTCAGCCTAACCTTAAAAACGTGGAGTTAATGCCTAAACTTAAACACTTCAACATTTTTAATTTGCAACAACTTCGAAATGTTACATTTGAGAAACATGGATGAACGTGTAATTCTGACGTGAGACTGTGAGAGCTAGTTGGTGTGTGTGTTTCCAGGCTAGCACTGCTGCAGCTCATGTGTAGTCTGGAGTATAAATAGAAACTGAGTTTGACCCAGACTCACCACGCTCGGCCGGCTGTCTCTCTCTCTCTTGCTCTCGCTCTTTCCCTCCCTCTTTCTTTCTATCGCTCTACACACACACACACTCTCTCAATACACACACTACATACCTAATCCCTCTCCAGCCTGGGTAATCCAGGACAATCCCAGGCTAATCCTGCTTAAATCTCGGCTACTCCTTAGCTGGGGCTCACCCCGACACCGCAGCGACAGGACACGGATTGGTCGATCAGTAGGATCATGACGATTTTGAGTGGAAACGGTGACTATGACGATGATATGTGACAAAAATGGTGGGACAGAACAAAAACAAGCGCAGGTTGCTTGACCGGCATGGCTGGACATATGGACAGCTTGACCTGTCCACGTCACAAAGTCCCTGTTGATATTCTCTGAGGAAAACATGTTTTTCACTGCTAGCGTTCAGCAGTACACAACTGCCAGTTTCAAATCAGTATACGGCCATCTCTTAACAGATGTACCATATCTCTATGTTATCAGTCCTGATCCTGGTGGGGAATCAACTAAAGAAACATATAACAGTTGTTCTAGCCTGGTCCCAGATCTGTTTGTGCTGTCTTGCCAACTTTTACTGTATGGTCACTGACCAGACTACAGTTGTTCGTGAAGAGAATGCAATGCTGTGAGACACCAGTGATATCTGGCCAATCAGCTCAATCCTATTTATTGGACATTGATCCTGATGCCACAATAAGGTCTTAAAAAGCCTTGATGAAGAGTCTCCTTAATGCCGGATCTAGGAGGCTTTCACCTCAGACAAACTGATCCCAATCAGACAGATAGTCCCTTTGGCACACGGACAGTACCTTCCAATAACAAGATTTGATTGGGACGTACAGTGCATTCGGAAAGTATTCAGACCCCTTGACTTTTCCACATTTTGTTACGTTACAGCCTTATTCTATAATGGATTAAATCATTTATTTTCCTCATCCATCTACACACAATACCCCATAATGACGAAGCATAAACAGGTTTTTAGAAATGTTTACAAATGTATTAAAAATAAAAAACATATCACATTTACATAAGTATTCAGACCCTTTACTCAGTACTTCGTTCAAGCACCTTTGGCAGCGATTACAGCCTCGAGTCTTCTTGGGTATGACGCTACAAGCTTGGCACACCTGTATTTGGGGAGTTTCTCCAATTCTTCTCTGCAGATCTTCTCAAGCTCTGTCGGGTTGGATGGGGAGCGTCGCTGCACAGCTATTTTCAGGTCTCTCCAGAGATGTCCGATTGTGTTCAAGTCCGGGCTCTGGCTGGGCCGCTCAAGGACATTCAGAGACTTGTCCCGAAGCCACTCTTGCTTTGTCTCGACTGTGTGCTTAGGGTCGTTTTACTTTTTTACTTTTGGAAGGTGAACCTTTGCCCCAGTCTGAGGTCCTGAACGCTCTGGAGCAGGTTTTCATCAAGGATCTCTCCTTACTTTGCTCTTCGATCCTGACTAGTCTCCCAGTCCCTGCCACTGAAAAACATCCTCATAGCATGATGCTCCCACCACCATGCTTTACCATAGGGATAGTGCCAGGTTTCCTCCAGACATGACGCTTGGCATTCAGGCCAAAGAGTTCAATCTTGGTTTCATCAGACCAGAGAATCTTGTTTCTCATGGTCTGAGTCCTTTAGGTGCTTTTTTGGCAAACTCCAAGCAGGCTGTCATGTGCCATTTACTGAGGAGTAGCTTCCGTCTGTCTCTGCCATAAATGACTGTTTGGTGGAGTGCTGCAGAGATAGTTGTCCTTCTGGAAGTTTCTCCCATCTCCACAGAGGAACTCTGGAGCTCACAGAGGCCCTTCTCACCCGATATCTCAGTTTGGCTGGGCGGCCAGCTCTAGGAAGAGTCTCAGTCATTCCAACCTTCTTCCATTTAAGAATGATGGAGGCCACTGTGTTCTTGGGGACCTTCAATGCTGCATAAATTTTTTGGTACCCTTGCCCAGATCTGTACCTTGACACAATCCTGTCTCAGAGCTTTACAGACAATTCATTCGACCTCATGGCTTGGTTTTTGCTCTGACATGCACTGTCAAATGTGGGACCTTATATAGACAGGTGTGTGCCCTTCCAAATCATGTCATATTAATTGAATTTACCATAGGTGGATGCCAATCAAGTTGTAGAAACATCTCAAGGATGATCAATGGAAACAGGATTCACCTGAGCTCAATTTCGAGTCTCATAGCAAAGGGTCTTCTGAATACTAATGTAATTAAGGTATTTCTGTTTTTTTATCTTTAATACATTTGCTAAAATGTATAAAAAAAACTTGTTTTGCTTTTTCATTATGTGTTATTGTGTGTAGATTGATGAAGTACAAATATAATTTAATCCATTTTAGAATAAGGCTGTAATGTAACAAAATGGGGAAAAAGTCAAGGCGTCTGAATACTTTCCGAATGCACTGTACATCACTCTCAGCTCATTAGGTACAAGAAAGACAGCTTGTACAGTATATTGTGTTTTGAAGAGCTGTTGATATACAGGGAATCCATTTTTAATCAAGCATAATTTGGACCACTGTCTATGGGCACTTCTTTAAACGTCTGGGAGCATCTAGTTGACTGGTTCTCCTTGGTTTATTCATGATATTCTACATATCCTGCATTCGCTTGATTTTGATACTAGCTATAAACATTTGACACGGAGGAACCAGCTGCTCACCCGAGAGTACTGTACTGTAGGCTGAACTGAAAACCACAAGAAAGCCATGTTGATTTACTCTCCCTGCCACAGGTCTGTAAACGTCCAAGAGTGGAACAGGTTGTTGCCTCTGCTCCCCTTTCCTCTGCATCTCACCGACTGGACGTTTTTATATTCTAGCTTTTACCACTATCCTCAGTGGAGAACTCTATGGAATGGGGAGGTTCTTTAGAGAATTCACTGGAACATCAGGTAATGAATTGTATTCCGTTTTTTGCTTTCACATTTGAACACTACACATTCCAGAGCGTTGTAGAATTCAGAGCGTTCTGTTTTACATACTGTGCATGTGGGCGGTGTTCTATTAGAGGTGATTAAGACGGAATGTGGACTGTCCATACTAACCCTGAGTGTTCTAGGGGAATGTTCTAAGGAGCCTTCTTCAGAGCTTTATAGTAGGACTAGACACTAGAGAAAAGCAGTTGATTTTCCACCGTGCTCCAACCATTATTTATTCATCAATTTCACACAGCTAACCGTCATTATGCACGGTCGGCCCTGTCAATGTGTGTGTGTGTTTTTGTTTAACTATCCTTGTGGGGACCAGAAGTGCTCACAAAGATAGCAAAACAAGGACAATTCGGACAAGTGGGGACATATTGCTGGTCCCCCACAAGGAAAATATGTATTTTAGGCTTAGGGGTTAGGGTTACAATTAGAGTTAGGTATCATTTTAGGGTTACGGGTTTGGGGTTAAGGTTAGGGTAATGGTTAGGTTAAGGGTTAAGGTTATGGTTAGGATTAGATTTAGAGTTAGGGAAAATAAGATTTTGGATGGGAATCAATTCTTTGGTCCCCACAAGGATAGCAATACAAAACTGTGTGTGTGTGTGTGTGTGTGTGTGTGTGTGTGTGTGTCATTACACACGGTCGGTGCTGTCAATGATTAGTCTACACTCCGTGCCGTAGCATTTATTTGATCATAAGCAGCAGTGGAGGAGTGGAGGGAGAAGATAACAGCTGCTGACGACTGCATGCGTTCATTGTGGAGAGAGAGGCTTTCTTTCTGTATGCAGAGAGAGAGCGAGAGAGAGAGCAGGAGCCAGAGTGGGCTGTGCGGGAATGGCTTTCCTCTCGCCTGCCTCTATTCTGCTAAGCCTGTCTGAAGGCGATCGATGGAAATGAGTCGACGCTAAAGATTCACTTCCTGTGACTGATGTCACGGGCAGTGCTTGTCTCTTTGAAAGGAAATAAAGGACTGGGAGGCTCACGGATTAATGGAAGAGGGGGAAGAGAAGGGGAAGGTGTAGCTGGGGGAGTGGAGAAGAGAGAGATACAATGCTCTGATGGATTGAAGGGAAATAATAATAGGTCAACACAAGCAGCAGTATACAAGGTTGTTCTAAAGATATGTGGGTTATGGTGGGTGTGGGAGTGCTACAGTAATGGTATTACCAGTTGTGGTACTGTGTTGTACTTGCTGTAGTGGGAACAATAGTATGTGACAGCTGTAGTGGTGCTATCATAGTAGAGGTAGTAGTAGTAGTAGTTAGGGTTGAATGGCGGGAACCTGGTTACCTAGATTTACTGAGATTTACTGCCAAAGACCACTCCCTTTTTCCGGGATAAATAACTGCGAGAAACCGGTTAATTATAATAAATTAGCTTTATGAACAGCATGGCTTGAAATGGAACTGTTAAATTATATGTGATGTCTAAATCTGGCTTCTCTACGGCCTCTGCATGATGAATCAACGATCAGGATGGGGACAGAGCCTCTCAGTATGGAGCGCAGTTCACAATGCATGTAGACCTATCATCTCATCATGGTAACTTTTTTTCTTGTGACAGGCAGGCCTACATTTGCTGCAGAATAGTCTACCCATCTGCATCGGGCTTTCGGGGTCAACTTGTTTTTTAATTGTAAAGATATTTTATTTTTTTGCAGCTGCAGAGTTTTAAAACAGCCTATTAATTGAATATGGTCTTTCTCTCTCTCCAAATCCATTCAAATTGCATCCAAAATAGACTATTTTGTTCTAGATTGATATATAAAACCCTATACATAGACGTCCTAGCCTAGCTCTTTCAGTAAGACATTCAATGCAGTATTAGCCTTATATTTAGCTAAATAATGATGGGTTATGCATAGTAAGCTTCTAACTTATAGCCTCTGTCTCTTGTGCAATATGCAAGCACCTGTGCTCCGCTAGCCTCTCCTTAAAAAACTCTCCTTAGCTCTTGGAGTCCCATGCAGGATAAGCTAGACTAGAATAGCTTACTGAAATTATTTTCTTAGCATTTCTTATAGCAATGGACTATTCGAAGAGGGACGCAAGCTCTTTTTTTGCTGAATGTTAAATACAGCAGCCAATAGAACACATGGGTAAGAAAGAAAAGCAAACTCGCGATGGAGGAAAGCTATAAAAGTTATTTATTCAGGCCCATAAGCATTCAATCTTCGTGAAGAGAAGTGAAAGCCTTCTGCATCTAATTCTAGTCCTATATTATTTAAGGATGTCATTAGAATGATGACGATAAAGACAACAAAACGTATTTCATTTAACTGTTGAACGCGAGGGAGGAATGAAGCAACGAGAGAAAAAGATGAGGTAGGCTAATAACATTTGCTGAAATATTATGAAAGGTATATGTGCATCAGCCTACTAATTATAGAAATAGGACCTATGATATTTCAAAATGGAAATCATATTTGTGACTTTGTAGGTCACATGGTCTGCACCAGAACCGCATGTTCTCTTCTGCTTTATCATGGTTTAAATGAGGTGCGTAATTCCAGTCCATATAATACAGTATAATACAATACAGTACGGTAATTCAGTTCACACTCAAAAATATTAGCCTACTGGCGAGGCGTGGCTTGGTTTTTGCCCTGACATGCACTGTCAACTGTGGGACCTTATATAGACAGGTGTGTGTCTTAGCAAATCATGTCCAATCCATTGAATTTACCACAGGTGGACTCCAATTAAGTTGTAGAAACATCTCAAGGATGATCAATGGAAACAGGATGCACCTGAGCTCAATTTCGAGTCTCGAAGCAAAGGGTCTGAATACTTATTTAAATGTGATATTTCTGTTTTAATACATTTGCAAAAATGTCTAAATCTGTTTTGCTTTGTCATTATGGGGTATTTTGTGTAGACTGATGAGGAAAAAATGTATTTAATACATTTTATAATAAGGTTGCAACGAACAACGTTACGGGGTCTGAATACTTTCCGGAGGCACTGTATGTAGCCTATTGGACAACAGCACAATCATTTGGGCTTTTTGGGGCTTGAGCTCATTAAAAGTCATTAATGTACGGCTCATAAAATGTATTTAATATATGGCTCATCAAGCTCAGGTAGTATCAGGTTAGAATTTTCATGCTGATCAAAGCTCTAATCTGACTGTAAGGCGCTACAGAGGGTAGTGCATACGGTCCAGTACATCACTGGGACCAAGCTTCCTGACATCCAGGACCTAAAGTTGAAGTCAGAAGTTTACATACACCTTAGACAAATACATTTAAACTCAGTTTTTCACAATTCCTGACAATTAATCCTAGTAAAAAAATCCCTGTCTTAGGTCAGTTAGGATCACCACTTTATTTTAAGAATGTGAAATGTCAGAATAATAGTAGAGAGAATAATTTATTTCAGTTGTTATTTCTTTCATCACATTCCCAGTGGGTCAGAAGTTTACATACACTCAATTAGTATTTGGTAGCATTGCCTTTAAATTGTTTAACTTGGGTCAAACGTTTCGAGTAGCCCTCCACAAGCTTCCCACAAGAAGTTGGGTGAATTTTTGGCCCATTCCTTCTGACACAGCTGGTAGAACTGAGTCAGGTTTGTAAGGCCTCCTTGCTCGCACACGCTTTTCCAGTTATGCCGACAAATTTTCTATAGGATTGAGGTCAGGGCTTTGTGATGGCCACGCCAATACCTTGGCCATGTTGTCACAAGCCATTTTGCCACAACTTTGGAAGTATGCTTGGGGTCATTGTCCATTTGGAAGACCCATTTGCGACCAAGCTTTAACTTCCTGACTGATGTCTTGAGATGTTGCTTCAATATATCCACATAATTTTTCTACTTCATGATGCCATCTATTTTGTGAAGTGCACCAGTCCCTCCTGCAGCAAAGCACCCCCACAACATGATGCTGCCCCCCCAGTGCTTCACTGTTGGGATGGTGTTCTTTGGCTTGCAAGCCTCCCCATTTTTCCTCCAAACATAACGATGATCATTATGGCCAAACAGTTCTATTTTTGTTTCATCAGACCAGAGGACATTTCTCCAAAAAGTACAATCTTTGTCCCCATGTGCAGTTTCAAACCATAGTCTGGCTGTTTTATGGCGGTTTTGGAGAAGTGGCTTCTTCCTTGCTGAGCGGCCTTTCAGGTTATGTCAATATAGGACTCGTTTTACTGTGGATATAGATACTTTTGTGCCTGTTTCCTCCAGCATCTTCACAAGGTCCTCTGCTGTTGTTCTGGGATTGATTTGCACTTTTCGCACCAAAGTATGTTCATCTCTAGGAGACAGAACGTGTCTCCTTCCTGAGCAGCATGGAGGGATGAACCAGACTTGTGGAGGTCTACAATTGTTTTTCTGGGGTCTTGGCTGATTTCTTTGGATTTTCCCATGATGTCAAGCAAAGAGGCACTGAGTTTGAAGGTAGGCCTTGAAATACATCCACAGGTACACCTCCAATTGACTCAAATGATGTCAATTGGCCAATCAGAAGCTTCTAAATCCATGACATAATTTTCTGGAATTTTCCAAGCTGTTTAAAGGCACAGTCAACTTATTGTATGTAAACTTCTGACCCACTGGAATTGTGATACAGTGAATTATAAGTGAAATAATCTGTCTGTAAACAACTGTTGTAAAAATTACTTGTGTCATGCACAAAGTAGATGTCCTAACCGACTTGCCAAAACTATAGTTTGTTAACAAGAAATTTGTGGAGTGGTTGAAAAATTTGATTTAATGACACCAACCTAAGTTTATGTAAACTTCCGACTTCAACTGTATATCTTAGGCGGTGTCAGAGGAATAGTCAAAGACTCCAGTCACCCAAGTCATAGACTGTACTCTCTACTGCACGGCAAGCGGTACCGGAGCGCCAGGTCTAGGAACAAAAGGCTCCTTAACAGCTTCTATCCACAAGCTATAAGACTGCTGAACAATTAATCAAATGGCTACCCAGGCTACTTACATTGACCCCCCCCCCCCCCCCCCCCCGCTCTGTTTTTACACTGCTGCTACTCGCTGTTTCTTTTCTATGCATAGTCACTTTACAAATTACTTTGACTAACCTGTACCCCTGCACATTGACTCGGTACCGGGACCCCCTGTATATAGCCTCATTACTGTTATGTAATTTTCTTGTGTTACTTTTTGATTTAATTTATTTTTGTTTATTTTAGTAAATATTTTCTTAACTCTCTGAACTGCATTGTTGGTTAAGGGCTTGTAAGTAAGCATTTCACAGTAAGGTTTACACCTGTTGTATTTGGCGCATGTGAAAAATCAAATCCATACATTTATATGCTTTTGAATGACACTTTCGGTTTTGGCGGGAAATACTGGGTTACCCTGGAGAAAAGTGATTTATTCTCGGGATGGAACATTTGTAAAATACCGGGTAAATATTCAACCCTAGTGGTAGCGGTAGTAGTAGTAGTGGTGGTGGTAGCAGTAGTAGTGGTACAGGTATCAATAGTAATAGTCTGGTGTTAGTGGTAATAATAGCAGCAGTAGAAGTAGTAACTGTTTCAGAAGTGTTTAGGTTCTAGCCTCTGAGAGAAGTACAGTACCAATAATCTTGTCCTCCTCAGTGTTGCAAGCAGCAGAGGGACTGGAGCCATACCTCAGGCCTACGCTCCTCAGCCCCTCAGGCGACAGCAGGCCTTTCACTCCCCCTGCTTTGCTCTGGGGAGGAGGGAGAAGAGTTGGGAGGGAACTGAGACGCTAACCTGAGAGAGATCTGGGAGAGGTAAGCTGGAAGGGAGCCTGAAGGCCTTAGGGGCAAACAGCGAGCCCAATCCCCACCAGACCCTCTGCTAATTGGAGCTACTGGCCTGAAAACTGCTCTGAGAAAGGAGGGACGGATGGAGGGATGGACAGGGAGGAAAGGAGCGAACATATAGAGGGAGAGCCCAGGGGTGGGAGGGAGAGGAGGATGAGGGAAGATAAAAATAGAGCTGGGCAGATTAAGGAGCATCTGAAAGCGGGGCAGGGGATCTGAAAATCCTCCCTGCGTGCCAGTTACTGTAGTGCTGTGCTGTTACTGTGTTGCCCAGTCATCAGGGCATCGCGGCCAGCTCTGGGCTCTGAGTGACAATAATGGGTTTAGAGCCAGGCCTCTTCCCAACCACTACTACTACTCCTAATATCTACCTGTAGGCAATCACACCTGGAGAACAGCGAAGTGCCTCCCTGAGCTTTCACACCATGCCAGGTGAAACGAGGAGAGGAGACACCTTTGGTAGCTCACACCTCTGTCCCCAGTGGGAGCTCATAAATCCGTCAGAGAGAGCTGAGTCCAGGTGAAGCGAGGAGACACCTTCGGGAGCTCCAGGCTCCATAACACCTGAGAGAGAGAGCTGAGAAACAGGCCTTGTCATCACACCTAAAGACAGAGACACCTGGCACTGTGTCTCTGGAGAGACCATCACTTCACTACTCTACACCATCAGATCTATGTTCATACTGAGGCTAACATGTTTCAGAATCAGATGACTCTAAAATATCAAAGTAACAAAATACCAAATGGACAGCTCCAGACCACTTTCCCCTTTCCAGGAGTCCCTCATTTTATACGGTATCTTAGTAATGGTTGCCATTCAAATAGAAAGAAATCCATTGATAGAAGGCTATATCTTCCAATAGGCTTTGGTAAAACATTACGCCCATAGAATATCATATCATTGTCATATAATTTTACTCTCCCTCTGAATCCTGGGTGGGTGTTGTGTACACAATCAATCATCAACCATGTCGCATGCTAATTGTTCCCCGTGTCTCTGAGAGGAGAAACCTGATCTCTACAACGAAGCACAACACAAAGACACTGCTTCATAAACTCAAACATGATAACTCCACCCACAGAAAGAAAGAACTATGTTATTTCAGCACATACAAATACTGCTCTGCCTCAACACTAAATGGTTCAAACGTAGTGTTCTTCTTCAGACTGTCAACTCAATCCAATGCATTCAAATGTGTCAACAATTTGATCTTTCTTGAAAATGGTTTGCAAATGGAAAATTCACACTCATACCTTGGAGAGGCTCAGTTATTTGGTATTTCTCACGCTGCTTTTGTTAGTCATACACTGTTAAAAAGCTAGCAGAAACACACACACACACACACACAAACAAACACACACACACATATATATAGAAAACTTCTATACGCATCCTTTTTTCAATGACTACCTCATCTCTGTACCACATACATACAATTATTTGTAAGTTCCCTCAGTTGAGTGGTGAATTTCAAACACAGATTCAACCACAAAGACCAGGAAGGTTTTCCAATGCTTCACTAAGAAGGGCACCTATTGGTAGATGGGTTTTAAAAAAGCAGACATTGAATATCCCTTTGAGCATGGAGAAGTTATTAGTTAGACTTTGGATGGTGTATCAATACACCCAGTCACTACAAAGATACAGGCATCCTCACTAACTCAGTTGCCGGAAAGGAAGGAAACCCCTCGGGGATTTCACCATGAGGCCAATGGTGACTTTAAAACAGTTATTGATTTTAATGGCTGTGATAGGAGAAAACTGAAGATGGACCAACAACATTGTAGTTACTCTACAATACTAACCTAAATGACAGAGTGAAAAGAAAGAAGCCTGTACAGATAACAAATATTCTAAAACATCCTTCCTGTTTGCAATAAAACTGCAATAAATGTAGCATGAAATGAACACAAAATTAATACAAAGCGTTCATTTTGTGGCAAATCAAACACAACACATCACTGAGTACCACTCTTCATAATTTCAAGAATGGTGTTGGCTGCATCATGTTATGGGTATACTTGTCATCTGCAAGGACTAGGGAGTTTTTTCTAGATAAAAATACATGGAATAGAGCTATGCACAGGCAAAATCCTAGAGTAAAACTGGGTTCAGTCTGCTTTCCAACAGACACTAGGAGACAAATTCACCTTTCAGTAGGACAATAACCTAAAACACAAAGGCAAATATACAATGGAGTTGCTTACCAAGATGACATTGAATGTCCCTGAGTTGCCTAGTTAAAATGTTTTCTTAAATCTGCTTGAACATCTATGGCAAGACTTGAAAAGGTTTGTCTAGCAATGATCAACAACCAACTTGACAGAGCTAGAAGAATTTAAAAAAGAATAATGTGCAAATATTATTCAATCCAGGTGTGCAAAGCTCTTAGAGACTTACCCAAAATGAATCACAGCTGTAATCACTGCCAAAGGTGAATCTAACATTGATTCAGGGTTGTGAATTCTTATGTAAATAAGATATTTCTGTATTATATTTTCAATCAATTTGCTTAAAATTCAAAAACATGTTTTCACTTTGTCATTATAGGGTATTGTGTGTAGATGGGTGAGAATGACCAAACATCTCAATTTAATCAATTTAGAATTATGTCTGTAACACAACAAAATGTGGAATAAGTCAAGGGGTATGAATACTTTCTGAAGGCACTGTACACACACACTCCTCTCGTGCTCTGTTAGCCTGGCACGCTGGGTCTGCTCATTACTACAATGCCAAGCTACCAGTTGCTAAGGAGACCTGTGGGAGAGGGAGGGTTCCTGTTGCCATGGTAGCAAGCCTGCTTCTTGCCAACTCTCTTCCCCATGAGAGAGAGAGAGAGAGCGAGAGAGAGAGAAAGCGAGAGAGAGAGAGAGAGAGAGGCTGGAGGGGGGGTTATGGTTTAAGATGCTGAAAGAGAAACAGTTGGTTTTCGGGGGGGAGAACAAAAAAAAAGAGAAGGAAAGCGAGGCTGAAATAAATAAAGCCGAAGTGAAAAAGAAGGGGGAGAAATGAGGAAAAGAAGGAGACACTGAAAGAAAAAGCATTTTGAAAGAGCAAGTGTTGTGTTCCTCTGTCAGCTGGTGAACAACATGGCTGCCGAGTCCACCACAACCAGTTCCAGGCACTCAAGACAACACCACAACCACACACACACATACACACAACCACACACACACACACACACTCTCACACACACACATATATATATATATCTATATATACACTGCTCAAAAAAATAAAGGGAACACTTAAACAACACAATGTAACTCCAAGTCAATCACACTTCTGTGAAATCAAACTGTCCACTTAGGAAGCAACACTGATTGACAATAAATTTCACATGCTGTTGTGCAAATGGAATAGACAAAAGGTGGAAATTATAGGCAATTAGCAAGACACCCCCAATAAAGGAGTGGTTCTGCAGGTGGTGACCACAGACCACTTCTCAGTTCCTATGCTTCCTGGCTGATGTTTTGGTCACTTTTGAATGCTGGCGGTGCTTTCACTCTAGTGGTAGCATGAGACGAAGTCTACAACCCACACAAGTGGCTCAGGTAGTGCAGCTCATCCAGGATGGCACATCAATGCGAGCTGTGGCAAGAAGGTTTGCTGTGTCTGTCAGCGTAGTGTCCAGAGCATGGAGGCGCTACCAGGAGACAGGCCAGTACATCAGGAGACGTGGAGGAGGCCGTAGGAGGGCAACAACCCAGCAGCAGGACCGCTACCTCCGCCTTTGTGCAAGGAGGAGCACTGCCAGAGCCCTGCAAAATGACCTCCAGCAGGCCACAAATGTGCATGTGTCTGCTCAAACGGTCAGAAACAGACTCCATGAGGGTGGTATGAGGGCCCGATGTCCACAGGTGGGGGTTGTGCTTACAGCCCAACACCGTGCAGGACGTTTGGCATTTGCCAGAGAACACCAAGATTGGCAAATTCGCCACTGGCGCCCTGTGCTCTTTACAGATGAAAGCAGGTTCACACGCACATGTGACAGACGTGACAGAGTCTGGAGACGCCGTGGAGAACGTTCTGCTGCCTGCAACATCCTCCAGCATGACCGGTTTGGCGGTGGGTCAGTCATGGTGTGGGGTGGCATTTCTTTGTGGGGCCACACAGCCCTCCATGTGCTCGCCAGAGGTAGCCTGACTGCCATTAGGTATCGAGATGAGATCCTCAGACCCCTTGTGAGACCATATGCTGACACATGCACATTTGTGGCCTGCTGGAGGTCATTTCGCAGGGCTCTGGCAGTGCTCCTCCTTGCACAAAGGCGGAGGTAGCGGTCCTGCTGCTGGGTTGTTGCCCTCCTACGGCCTCCTCCACGTCTCCTGATGTACTGGCCTGTCTCCTGGTAGCGCCTCCATGCTCTGGACACTACGCTGACAGACACAGCAAACCTTCTTGCCACAGCTCGCATTGATGTGCCATCCTGGATGAGCTGCACTACCTGAGCCACTTGTGTGGGTTGTAGACTCCGTCTCATGCTACCACTAGAGTGAAAGCACCGCCAGCATTCAAAAGTGACCAAAACATCAGCCAGGAAGCATAGGAACTGAGAAGTGGTCTGTGGTCACCACCTGCAGAACCACTCCTTTATTGGGGGTGTCTTGCTAATTGCCTATAATTTCCACCTTTTGTCTATTCCATTTGCACAACAGCATGTGAAATTTATTGTCAATCAGTGTTGCTTCCTAAGTGGACAGTTTGATTTCACAGAAGTGTAATTGACTTGGAGTTACATTGTGTTGTTTAAGTGTTCCCTTTATTTTTTTGAGCAGTGTATATATATATATAGACATGTCCTGGAGTGAACTTGAAACCCTCAGTTCACAATATGTACGCTAGATCTGACAGAGCTTTGGACGGGGACTCACACAAATCAGAAGACAGAACACATCCGTCATGGAAAACTTGTAGAGTCTGAGTGGTGTAATAAACAAAGGAATATGAGAGGCAGAAGAGCAAGGGAAAGAGAGAGGGGGGATGAAGAGAGGGAGAAGATTATTAAACTGATTGGAAAGGAATGGGGGGGCAGTTGGAGGGTTACATGAAGAGGGTCATGTAATTCGAAGAAGAGAGAGCGAGAACTCCTCACCTACGTCTCAACATTCAAATTAGCCTTATTGGCCTGAAAGAAAACATAATTGTTCCCATCCTCTCTCTCTCTTCCTTCACTGTCTCTCATGAAATTATTCTTCTCACTGCTTATCACTTGTATACTCACAACAGGAGGCAGACAATGTGTTTTGGTATGTAAAATGCATACGCTCAAATCTTATAACATGCATTCCTGCAGACGACAATAAGGAGAGGATAGAGACTACAATAGACTACAATAGAGACTACAATAGTGATTACAATAAAGACTACAATAGGCCAACTCTAGTCTTCTCATCATCCTAACACCACCATCACCACCCATACACAAACATGCACGCACAAACACATACACGCACACTCTCACACATGCACACACGCACACGCAGACACACACAAACACACGCACACAATACAAACACACATGCTCACACCCTGTACCAAACCAATCAAATGATCTCCCTCTCTTTCTCCCGCTCTTTCTCTCTCTGGTTCTCATTGCCAGGGAATGTGACGTCTGTCTCGTTTTCACAGACTCTCCCCTCCTCCCATGGTCCCCTTCTCTCATCCTCCTCTCCTCCCTTGTCTGATCTGATGGTCCTCTGTTCATTCCACTCGTTCAGACACACAGACTGCATTTAATGACTTATTCATGCATGGGTTTGTTTCAGGGGCAGAGCTTCTGTCTGCCAGGCTGACAATCAGGCATCCCCCTCCCTTCACCCCGGGTCCCCCACCCCTATACACACACACACACACAGCCCCCCCAACCCCCACCACAATCCCGCGCCTCAGCATGGCACTGGGAGAGGTTCACTTGGGATCACTCCCTCTCTCTC